>NC_060139.1:521343697-521646727 GCF_021461385.2 Schistocerca piceifrons | reverse complement strand
TGGCAACAAAAGAATTTTGGTAAAACAGGAATTCGCTAAGATCAGACATCACAACATAGCTCGTAGCCCCGGAAGAACAAGGCTCGGTCCTTCGTCTATGTACAGAGTACACCATTATCTGGTAAGCAGTATGCCGGATTCAATAAGGGTCGTATCCAATAAATTTTGGCTGCCCGAGCGGAGGCACACCTCTCAGCAGCAGAGAAACTGTAATTTTTGAGCACAGAACGGATGAAAATGTCCCGTATCGAAGACCTGCTCGACAGAGAAGTCAGTATTCGCCTGCCATTACGCCACCGCTCTTGGAGGACGTCGCCCACGTGGGGACCACGGATGGTCAGTGTGCGCGCAGTGCCGTGTCGCGGTCGCAATTTCCGACAGACGTGGCGAAACCGCCGTCGCCGCGCGACACGTTCGGAACGCCGAAAGCCTGGCCGCCACCGCTGGCGATCTGCGGTCGTCCAGAGAGAAAACAGTTGACGTTTTTGCAGAGCGCCGGGAATCGGACGGCGGCTGCTAACGCAACTGCGTGGGAAAAGCGCTGTGATCGCGTCTGCAGGGAACGCTTCGTAAGGGGCCTTTAGCGGCTGCTGCGTTTGCTTCCTTTATTAAATTCCTCACTACACCTGCCACAGTCTTCGACTGTCGTAATTCACGGGGTGTGGAACAACGAGTTGTTCCCACCAGAGGACGTATTTAACTTACTGTCTTCTCTAATGCAAGTGTTGCGACTCATGAAATACAGGGTGTATCAAGAAGAGTCATCCCATTAAAAAAAAAAAAAATCATAACCATCAAGTTATTTGAGATAACTGAGTGAACAACGTACCGTTGGAAAGAGCAAACTGTCGAGTTTTTCATGGTTCCCGCTAGGTAGCGACAGTGTGCGCCCACATTAGTTCCAGTAAAAATGGTGTCAGAACAACAGAAAGCGTTTTGTGTTCTATGTTTTGCGCATTGCGGGTCAGTAATAACTGTTCAGTGTGACTTTCCTTCTAGGTATGGTGTGGATCCTCCTACAGCACAGAGCATTATACGATGGCATGAACAATTCCGAGAAACAGGTTATTTGTGTAAAAGCAAATGGCCGGGTCATCCCTGAATGTCTGACACAGACGCCGAACGCATCCGCCATAGTTTCACAAGGAGTCCGCAGAAGTCCCTTCGCCGTACAGCTCGAAAGCTCGACATTCCCCCGATGTCTGTCTGGCGTGTGTTGCGTCGACTTTTACACACGAAACCATACCAAATTCAGCTATTGCAAGCTCTTCGTGGAGGTGACAAACAATCACGTATGAAGTTCTGTAATTTCGTTCTTGGCAAGGTGGAGGACCGCAGTTTTCTTACACGCTTAATATTTAGTGACGGAGCAACATTCCATTTAAATGGAAAGGAGAAACGTCACAATGTGAGAATATGGGGTTCGTAACAATCACGTGAAGTTGTGAGGGACTTTCCAAAATGTAATGTGTTTTATGCAGTTTCGCGTGAAAAGGTGTATGGTCCATTGTTCTGTGCCGAGAGAACTGTTACAGGGAGCACATATCTCAATATACTTGCGAACTTTCTTTTCCCACTGTTGAAAACTGGTTTGAACCACTTCATTTACTAGCATGATGGGGCATCGCCACACTGGCATCTGGAAGTGTGGGAATTTTCAAATCAAAGGATTACTGAACGATGGATCAGTCGCACTCTACCAAATGATTCAACCTTTCATTAATGGCCTCCAAAGTCACCGGACCTGACTGTACTTGATTATTACTTGTGGGGGTTTATAGAAGACTCTGTTTATGTGCCTCCGTTACCACCAACAATGAATGAACTGAAACACCGCATAATAACAGCTGTAGAAGCTGTAACTCAAGACACGCTCGCTGCAGTGTGGAAACAATTTTAGTACCGCATTGACATATGCCGTGCATCTCAAGGGGGGCATATTGAACACTTATGAAACGGCATGAAAAATACTTTTTGAGTTTCCAGTTCATCAGAAAACAAAATTCATTGTATATATTTATAGGTTTCAGAAATTCAGACGTGGCAAATCCTTTGATACTTTTTGATACACTCTGTATATATATGTCTTGAAGGCTGCACACGATTGGTGAGAGTTTCGGTAGCTCGATTTCAAATTCGGAGCAAAGAACGAAGTTGTATGCCAAAGGAAATTTTCTTAAATGTCTTTTAATCTGACTAAATATAGAAATGCTTATTAGACTTCAGTATGTTTTGGGGACACATACAAATCCTACAGTTAAATAGCCTTTCGCAGTACTAGCATTGACTGGTGTTGTGCTCCAGTGGATGTACAGGGGGCAGTGAAATGAAAAGGAGACAGGTGGAAAACATGAGCAAACTGGTCATTATTTCAAGAGTAATCGCCATGACTGTTGATACGTTTACCCATCTGTGAGACAAAGTCAGTGCCTTCAGGGGAAAATAATTGCAGTTGTCTACGTATACACGGTTGTTCCCAAGCGTGCACCTTCTCGCCAGAAGCAGGTCGACGGCCATGAATGTCTTCCTTCAAGGCACCAAAAATATGGACATCGCATGGGGAGAGATTGGGACTGTACGGAGGGTATATACGGGCTTCCCAACGAAACTGCTGCAGCGGAGATAAAACAAACTTTGCAACATGTGAGCGTGGTCGAGCTTGCAACAGAACGCCTCCATCCGTCGACATTCTTCGGCGTTTGGACTTAGTGGTGCCCATCAGTTTGTATAAAGTTTTCACGTATCGCTGTGCGTTAATTGTGACGCCGTGTTCCAGAAAGCCAATGGGCAGCGGACCTTTACAGTCTAAGTAAAACGTCAACATGACTTTCCCGGATTACATGTCTGATGTTTGAGCTATAATGCAGAAGTTTCGCTGGGAAACCCTTACACATCCTCCATACAGTCCCTGTCTCTCCTCAAGCGGTTTCCATTTTTTTCCCCATGAAGAAAGAAGTTCGTGTTTGTCGAGGTGCTTCGGACCAAGACGTGCACGCCTGGGTGCAGTCATGGTTCCGTAGGCAACCGCAAACATTTTTCCATGAAACATTGACCCTTGTCGCACAGTGGGATAAACGTATTAACAGTTACGATAATTATTTTGAAGTAATAGACACTTTTTCGAATCACACACGTTTTGATTTGACGGCCCCATCTCTCGTTTGGAATACTGTTGTTGCCGACTGGCAATGGCAAGAAAAGCATTTCCGATGAAACATAAATTCGTTAACATCACACATAAATTGTAATTTTTGAATGTCGCTTCTGAATGTATTTTTCTGGGTGATAGCCTTCTACGGGTGTGGAACGTGGTGATAAACACGGGAGACCAATAGAAATTAGATGCTTTCGAAACGTACTGCTACAGCAGAATCTTGAAGATTAGACGGGTAGATACAAATAACTAGTTTCCAGGTTCTGAATCGAATTTGCGGAAAAAAGTTGACTAAGAGAAGGAATCGGATGATAAATTCGTTCTGATGAATTAAGGAATCGCCAACTTGGTAACTGAGAGAAATGTGGGGAGGCAAAAATTGCAGAGGGCTTCCACACCTAAAATACTGCAAGGGGGTTCAGATGGATGTAGCCTGCAGTATTTTTACATATATGAAAAGGCCTAACGTGGAGACCTGCACCAAACCTGTTTTAGGACTGAAGACCACGACAGCAACATCCAGATATTCTAGGAAACCAACTTTCTGTTGGGCTGCGTCAAGCGAGTGTTTTTACTGTATGAACTTGACTCACGTCATCAAGTTTGTCATTTACCACCTTCTCGGAAATGTTAATTGGCGGAAGACATCAATTGCGCAATAAAAACGGATGGAGAAAGTAGACGTTAACGGAAATATTTATGAAGTGTTCTGCAGTTACGGGCGTTTTAAAAGCACGAAAAAGTAATTATATTTTAAAGAGTTGCTGCCCATTTCCTGTCTTCGTGTGACCTGAAATGCCATAAATGTAATATAACGAGGTAACATTCCAGCAGATATAGTCTCTATTCTCGGTTCCGTGCATAGCGGAAGTTGTAATGAATTTAAGTATTCTTAATAAAATGCAGGTTCCAGAAAGTAATATTTATCTGCACCCATAAAATCAGAACGTTTATGGACATACATCTAAACAAGTGCCACAAATGGAACGAAAGGAATTTCGTAGAACATTTGCTGAAAATATATTTGCCAGAAAGCTATGCGCGATGCTAGACATAGTTTTGATATGACAGCACAAGGATGCCATTTCCATCGAAATGAAGGTGACAAGTCTTTGCCGTAGGTCGTGATGAGGGCGTATGTCATTACACAACCAACAGTAACTGGCAACGAACATAGAACCTTTCAAGTGTTTTAGGAGTTCCTATGGGCTATTACATAGAGCTTGAGATGATGTCTCCTACGCGTGCCAGCATAACTGAAACTTTGCGGGATTAAGTTTAAAGGTAAAGGAATTACCTTAGTGATTTAACGTTATAGCCTACAGAATATTCTGCCTTCTGTCTCAAATTTTTGTATATTTTTGCTTCGTTAGAAACTGTGTGAGCATGGTTTACTTAATTTGTTGTGACTATTCCGTAGTTTTTTTTAGCAAAAGGCGTAAGAGAATGGCTTAACGAAAAAAAATTAACAGTTGGTAAATGCTTGGAATTTTTTTGTTAATTCTCAGAAAGCCAAGCACGGAAAAATATACAAATTCATTATTCACGAAATATACACTATAACACGCACATTTGGAGCTGGGGGGAATGACAGTGCCCTTCGCAATGTCTGCTAAGTACTCTTTCCTCAGCATAGAAGGGGTTGTAATTGGTGAACCGGAAAAGAACTTCCTTGTGTATATGTGTTATTTGTAATTGACTGAGAGCGCACACATCTCTTTGTAAATCTACACTTCGCAGGCTTTCTTAAGATGTATAGCGAAGGGCATGCATGACAGCACTATCACTTACAGCCCTCCTTCCTTTTTTATGTTCAGTTCCCGTAACAAGCGTGTGAAGAACAGCTGTTGGAAAAAGACTGTATCAAATTTAATTTCTCCGATTTTCTTGTTCAGGTCCCTCAGCAAGACATGCGTGAGAGGAAATAAAAGGACGCTTCTTCAGTGTGTATGAATTTCCACAGTAAACCTTTCTAGTAGCTTCTACTAGTGGATTTTTTTGCATTTGTCCGCAACGCTGTTGCTTTTACTGAAAGATCCTCTGGCGAGATGTGCCTCTTTTCGCCAAACCTTCTCCGTTTATTCTATTACGCTAATCAAGTAATTGTCTCAGACTGATAAGAAGTACCCATGAATCCGTTTTACAAATGTTCTGTAAGACACTTTCTTCGTGGCTGAATTACATTTCCTTGACACTGTTCCAATGAATGTCGGGCATAAATCTTTACTGCAATTAATATTATGTGAAAGTTACACTTAAGAATCGCTCGAAATGGTTACTCCTGCGCATCTTACGGTTGTTATGTTTCCAGTGGTTTGTCGCCAGTACTGTACCCGAAAAGTAATGGAAGCTTCCTTCTGTTTATTCAACATACAGTACATTTATTTAGGTTCAGGATCAACTGCCAGTCGCAGCACATAGCATCGATCCTGAATTTCGCATTACTGGGCTCGCAACTTTACCGTTGACAACAGTATCATTCACGAACAGCTTCATACAACTGCCTACTTGTCTTTCAGATCATTAATACTCACAGGGCAGTCAAACTAAAAGTGAGCCAGAAAATGTTTCATGCGTACCTGGGACTATGATACAAGTTGGGCTGCTCATCTTCACGTGCTTTAAATATTTTCTGGTTAACTTATATTTTGTCCGCCCCGTATCCATAAAGGGTACTAACGGCCCTACAACACTCGCTAGAGTATTCCACAAATTACATTTACGGCTGTCGAGAAGAAAAGCTAGGAAGTTTTAAGTGAGGTGTGTAGCTGGCTAATGATGTAGATTCTGATCGGCGGCGTGGCTGAAATCTCTATCTCGGGCTGGTTTCAACGCTGGGTGTCGCCGTTCTGATCTCTGTGTGGCAGAGACGTCAAAATAAGGGCTTAAACATGGATAAGAGGGAGTGTGACGAACTTCTCTTCGTGTGACGCGTACACAGTGGCGTTGGGCAGCATTGTGGCGAACTTCACCGAGACCGAAGGTGACGGGGAATGCCGCCACGCATTTTCGCTGTTACACAGAAAGATTTTACACATCTTTGAAGCGAATTTCAGTCCTCTACGTCGCAGTGGAAGGCAATTATGCCGTTTCTAAAAGGTTGTCCTTTAATTGTGCTGCGCAGTGCATCTACTAGCATTGCGTGAATACGTAAGCAAATTTAGTATGATATTCTGTTTGCTCTTATTTTGTTCACTGAGTGTCAGAACTAAATTTGAGGTGTGGTGTTACAGAAGGATGCTGAAATGTGTACTAATAAGGTATGAAATGAAATGGTTCTCCGCAGAATCGACGAGGAAAGGAATATGTGGAATTATTGAATAGAAGAAGGTACGGGATGCTAGGACACATGTTAGGACATCAGGGAATCACTTCCGTAGCACTAGAGAGAGCCGTAGAAAGCAGTAGTTGTAAGAGTGGGCAGTGACTTCTTTTTCACTATGGGACTTAACATCTGAGGTCATCAGTCCCCTAGAACTGTGAACTACTTAAAGAACTGTGAACTACTTAAACCTAACTAACCTAAGGACATCACACACATCCATGCCCGAGGCAGGATTCGAACCTGCAACCGTAGCGGTCGCGCGGTTCCAGACTGAAGCGCCTAGAACCGACAGTGACTGTACCACAAACAACAAATAAATGGATGTAGATGTTTCTGCCTCTTTGGTATATCTTTTGACTGAATGCTCTCCATTTTTCTGCGACCGGTGCTTCTTACAGTTCTTCCCGTCAAGGCCTGACTTGCTGATGAGATGCGTCCACTCTGACAAGGGATGCCACTATGGTCTAATGTGGTGAGCTGCCGTTGCTTTCCGCATCCTATGATGACCTTAGTAGGGTCATCCGCCTTTAGGAACGCTTTCCCATTCCAGGGGCATGAGGGTGCTCTGCCATCCTCGAAAGGCTGTTAGAACTTGGATGGAAGAGGTCTTCTTATCCGAGGAGCTATTTGGTCTCTATATGGTTCAAATGGTTCTGAGCACTATGGGACTTAACTTCTGAGGTCATCAGTCCCCTAGAACTTAGAACTGCTAAAACCTAACTAACCTAAGGACATCACACACATCCATGCCCGAGGCAGGATTCGAACCTGCGACCGTAGTTCCAGACTGTAGTGCCTAGAACCGCTCGTCCACTCCGGCAGGCGGTCTCTATATCATTGGCCATTTGTACAGCATATTTATAAAGCTGTCCCCTCTTCACCATTACTTCTTCAATTCTGGGGCCATATGTATTGGTATTTCCTAGACTGTCCAGTTCTTCCAGATAGTTGCAGGTGCTACTGTGAAATTATGAGGCTGGCACAGGAAGTAAATCAGACGAATGATGACCCAAGCCAAGAGAGCCTGTTGAACAATAGGGAATTCCTTCCGAAAGCCGAGGAACATGTACTATGCTGGAGAACACCTGAGAGACTCTGAGCCATTACACACAGTCAGCTGCATTAGTATTCAAGGTGTCTCCCGAGAAACTGTGGAGAGTGCTTCCTTGGTAGACCAGTCCGGCCACACTCGGGTGTACGCCGCAAGTCGTTGGCACCGCGTTATCCTGCCTGCAGAGTGCGGCGGTGTGCCAGAGTGGGCCGCCCGATTGCTTCTTTGTCTGCCCGGCTGCTATTTACGGGCGAAGTGTGGACTGCGAGCGCGCGCATCCCGATTATCCGCGCAGAATGCGTGTTGCGGCCCAATGACAACGTAATGCGGCTTTATGGGTCGTAGCGGCGGGCGCGCAGATAAAGCGGAGAAATACAGCCGGCCGGCCGACGGCAGGCGCCCCGCGTCCGCGCCATGTAAATTGGGCGTAAAACGTTCTCTTTAAGTGGAAAGCAAATAATTACACGGCGGCGTGAAATACGACCCGCGGAGAATGGGGAGGGCCTTTGTCTGCACGTCTCGTTGCGCCCACCATAGCCGACCCGAAGCAGCGCGTCTTTCCGCACCACTGCCCGGCCAGGCGCATTGCGCCAAGTCCCTCCTCTACTTCACATCCGTGGCCCCGTTTTCGAAGGTTCGTCCAGCGACTGCAGAGCCAGCGGTTTGCAGAACACACCTCATTCCTCTCACCCGGATGACACGCAGCAGCAACTCGGTCTGAGGTACATCAAACCAGAGCAAAACTTCTCATATCGGAGCACATAAAAGATGAACATGCTACTATTTAAAAGATTTTGACTGATAGGTAGGGTACCAGCTGCCTCATTCTATATTTTCAGCACCTCCAAAAATCTGCCGAGAAATTTGGGCATGCAAAACGTTTGCGCCCTCTTTCTAATATCCAACTCACTTATCACTTCCACAATCTCCCCTAACTGTAACCCGCTCACAGTCACTAGTACATTGTAGCAAGTCGCTCATACCCACCCGCTCCCACTTGCCCAGTCTCACTCGCTCATTCGCTAATTCCGCCCAACTCACTGCCATTATCTCTTTGCGTCTCCCTAACCGTAACTGTCTGCGGTCCCACATCTAGGGCCACCCTCGTTCCATCCTACTACTACTACTACTACTACTACTAATACCACTACCTCTACCACTACTACCTCCTCTCATTGTCACTATCTACCTCTTGCCCTCAGTCTTTCCTTTCCACTGCTGCTGTCTCTTCTCACTGTCATTATCACTCTCCTCGTCGGTCATTGTAATAGACTCTATCTCTCATTGTTACTGGCTCTCATCCACTTCTTCTTCCTCCTTCTCTTTACTTCTCTCCCACTGCCACTGACTGCTTCACTTTTTTCCTAGCTCTCTTCTGTCAATGTCAACTGTATTCCAGTTCCACTGCTACTGAGTGCCTCTCTTTCTCTCACACTGCCATTGTCTCCTTCGCCCTTTCTATACCACGGTCACTGTCTACTGTCTTCCATTATTTCTTACTTTTTCATCTCTTTCCCACTGCCATTGTTTCGTCTCTCAGCATAAAAAAATCGAACATCTTCGCTTCCCAAAACGTTAGGGAAAATTTTTGAAGGTCCTTGGGACTGCAAAATGAGGCATGTGATACACTTTGCAGTCAGTCTTTTAAACAGAAGCATATTCCCCGTTTTGTGCTCGGATAGAAGTATTTTTCCGGTGGTTCCCTTCTTTACCCTGCTACTACAGGGAACGTCGCTCAAAGAACTTTATGGGTCAGAAAATTTTGATAGTTTACATCTTTGAAATTGAAGTATCACAAAACCAGTTTTACTCCACATGCAGGATTTCGCGTGCATAAAAAGTTTGCATGTGCTTCAGTACTACAACAGCATAGGGTTCCTAGAACCCATATGGTGCTAACGGAGACACTTTACAACGTAATTCTCAGTGCTAAGTTACTTTATAAACTACGTTTTCAGCTCACATCGTATTTTACGTGCGTATTTCACTTGTGCAAGTAGGGTGACTTTGAATCTCTGTAACACATCAAGAAGATTTCCAAGGCTATCAGAGATCTGGATCTTAGGAGTACATCGTACTAATTTCAGCCGTTTGCTGTACATAGCCGTCTTGGAATCTGCATCCCGATTTCGGTACTCCAGCACAGTTTTTTTCGGGTTTTCTCAGGCATCGCCAATCAAATAAATGGTACCTCTATAAGCCCCTTAAGGCGCACAATAGGTTACACATAATGCCAAGAGAATCAACCTATTTGCACCATTTGCTTAAGCTGGAAGAAATGTGTAATATTCAAACTTTGACCCTGAACTGTAGGATAGTTATAGGAAGACGAGCCTTCTCTTGGGTATATAAATGGTGTCTAGTCAAGGGCTATCGAGAACACTTGACCCCATCTTTTTATAACCAATATAACTAGAGTTATGAGCTCCGAAAAAATCCTGTTGTTACGCTTGGCTTTTCAGGAAATGTTGCTGTTAAGGAGTACTTCAGTTTCTACTGCTGCTTACGTTTATTCAACATCTTTAGATGGCAGTTATCTAGACCTTCGCCGCACACGAAAGTTTCAGAATCACGTGTGCCAAAGCACTCAGCAAGATTAGAGTCACCTGCCACCTGAAGTTATTCCGTGAACGTAACCGTCAATGGAAATTAAAGTATTTCTAAACAGTGGCAGCGCGATGCAGAACATGCATAAAATTATTATACCCATTCATTATACTCAGAATGATCCCACTTGTCACTGATACGTATTCGATACTATTTCTCCACGAAAACAATGCATGAAACGCTACGTTGGAAATAATGAGTTCTTAAATATAGCTAAATACTTAAAATTTTTTACTTTGTTGTAAAATTCTTATAAGACACAGGTAGCCTTCGAATCGAAATTGAGACGTGGTGTTGGCTGAGTTAGTCGATGACCAGTTACAGAAACGAGCAGTTCACTTTGTGGCTGAAACGAGCTCTACCCTCCCCACCCCCGTACACACACACACACACACACACACACACACACACACACACACACACACACACAGAGAGAGAGAGAGAGAGAGAGATGCGAAAAGCAGGCAGGCAAGGAAAGATGCAGCAAAAAGATGAAAGGCCCCAAGAGTGACGAATAAAGCAGATCTGTGCAGTGAACAGTACTGTGTGTGCTGTAAACGAAAATTCTCCACCCCTGACATGCGATTTCCTTACATTCGAGGGCCATCACATCATCTGGCTTATTCATGAGGTTATTCTGTCTTTCTGTTTGATTTAACTAGCTGGAAAACCCTTTGTTTCCCGGGTATTTGATTTCTCAATTTCCTATTTGAAAAGAAGACAAAAAATTGAAGTGTGATTGTTGTGTATTATCCCAGACAGTGTCTGTACTATGGGCACAGCTGTTTCATGTGTCTACAAAGCGAAATTTGTAAACCTCTCATTAGCAACGTCTTTTCGCAGCTCTATAGATGGCGATCGTTTTCGCCTAAAGCCGTTTGTGCTTCGCGGTTGAAAGTACTCAAAAGCGCTGCCTGGAGTCAGGGATTTCTTTAAACTGACTTGCCTGTACGAGTCTCCAAGTATCAAATAATAAATGTATTAAAACTTTATACATTATGTGGCGGCTTTTCACGCGTCTCATTGTTTATGATGCTATATCTCCTGAACTACGATAGGTAGGTGGTAGTAGTTAGGTGGTACTTACCCGAACAGCGACTGTTGCCAAGCAGTAAGGGATATGTGTAGCAAGTTTGGTTGAAATCGGTACAGCGATTTAGGAGAAGATGTGGAACATACACATACATACGTACATACATTTTTATAATAAGTACGGATTCTTGTATCTTTCATTTTTGCAGCATCCGATTCCTTCTGCAGGGCGACCTGCTGTAGAAGTCACGGTTCCTTTTAGTCAGACACCAATGACGTGGGAGTAAGGCAAGGGAAATAAAAGTTACAAATGTTTGTGTTACTGCTTCTAGTCCAAGCATTCTATTGAAAACACAGGTAAACACCGCGAAAACTTTCAGCCGAGACCAAATATCTGATCAGCTGTTTTACTTTTTTCTTGCGACAATCCCATTCGACTGAAAAACTGTCTTCCTTTAGCTTATCTTTACCTTTATATACACCAACTACATTAGCCGAAGCCAGTCGTCTTTTTAGTTTATTATAATCTTGTACTGCACTCTTATTTTCTGCTCTTTACAGTGACAAAATCACTACTGTTCGATTCCGAAGCAGATTTCCAATTAATCTGTCCTTCTGTGTATTGTGTATTGAACTGGGGACCCGGAAACGACGAAGAGGCTTCGTCCCGCATTAGCCCTCAGTGGTTCGCAACCCTACAACATGTCACAGCAGTCCACCCGCCCCATACCGAACTCAGGGTTACTGTGCAGTTCGGACCGACCCCAGTGCCCCCCCCCCCTCCACCCCGCCGACCTCCTCGGGAACGTCTCATACAGACGAGTGTAACCCAAAATGTTTGCATGGTAGAGTAACTATGCTGTACGCGTACGTGGAAACGGTTTTTGCACATCAATCGGCGACTTAGTGTAACTGAGGTGAAATGAGGGGAACCAGCCCGCATTCGCCGATGTAGATGGAAAACCGCCTTAAAAACCATTCACAGGTTGGCCGGTAGTTGACTACTTTTCCTTTGGTGCCTCCTTCACTTTCAAAAATTGCTAAACTCGAGACGTACACATCTCTGCTAGATATGTCACAGGAGGCAATCTCTGCACTGATTCCTGTTGCATCTTCATTGCTACTTCGACACACGTGTTAAACAAAAAAGGAGTAACACAAGCGCACAACGCTCCGAAGGGAATTCCTTCTTTTATGCTGCACTTTTGTATCTCTCACTGTCGAGTGCATTTTTCAGAGTCAAAAGTCGCTTTTTATTAATTATTATGCGTTACGCCTTTCCTTGTGTGCAGTATTGTGGGTACTTTAGTGGCACAACTTACTTTCGTGCCAAACATTACACACAAGAAAGACAGCGTTTTAATTTCTGAATCTTAACAATAAGTGACGTTTCTAGTACAACAGGCATCTCAAGAAGTAAAGACACACAGTTATTGAAACTTCCTGACAGATTAAAACTGTGAGGACGGGGCGTGAGTCGTGCTTGTGTAGCTTAGTCGGTAGAGCACTGGCCCCCGAAAGGCAAAGCTCCCGAGTTCGGGTCTCGGTCCAGCACACAGTTTTAATCTGTCAGGAAGTTTCATATCAGCGCACACTCCGCTGCGGAATGAAAATTTCATTCTGGACACACAGTTATTGACTCAGTAATATTGACACATTACTGTTGTAGCTTTACTTCGGTTGCAAATGAAGTTATTTGAGGATTTAACGAGATTCCTCGAGATGGAGAACTGAACAAATACGACACAAGACTTCGACCGCATCCTCTTGAAGGAACTATCCCAGCACTTACATGACGTGCTTTTAGAAAAATCCGGAAAATTGATGTAGAGTTGCACCTCGGTTCTCCCGAAAACAATTCCATTGTCTTAACCGCTGCAGTGACTAGCACGGTACTTTGAAGGGGAGGAGAGTTCGCAGAGCTTGCTAGCCAAATGATTACCACCGGAAACCGTACTATTACGGCGCTACTCCATCTTTTCCTCCCGCCTTCTCTAGAAGACGCGTCTGCGCCCACGCACGCAGCCCTGGAGGGAACCGCGAACAGTGGCAGTCGCCGCGAGCAGCCCCCGTCTGCCAGTTACGCGGGTTGCGTCCCACCAGAGTCGAGGCTGATGCTAATGCTGGCCGCGTCAGTGGGAGTGACAACTGCCGCGCGGCCCACGTGCCGCCTTGTCTCAGCCAAGCCGGCGTGCAGCCACGCGCCCATTTGTAATGGCGGGCGATAAGCGCGCGCGACAACGTACAGGAGTTCTCGCACGTCTTGCCTTCTCACGCGCTTGTTGGAGTACAGGCATCGTGCGGAGACTACAGCACTTAGTCACCCCGGCGCCTTCTGCTAGATATCGTGGCTTGATATTTCGACAGTTGGCATTATTGCAGTGTGATCAGTAAATCTAGGCGTTCACGTCATCATCGGATTTGTGTTGAAGAGCACTGTTATGTGGATTTGAGATTCTGCAGACCTCTTAGATTCCACATCTGAAGGTACAGGGTTCGGTTATTTAATGTGGTCTGCAGGAGAGTTTCAATGAAGTTTAGAAAAAGAATACAAGGCCTGGCAAAAATATGTAAGTAGCGGATCGTGATTTACGCCTGTGTAGTTCAGACAGTAAGAGCGTTTCCGGGAAAGTCTGCATTTTGAGCTCGAGTCCAGTTGGGTTCAAAGTTTTCCTTTTTTTTATCTACCAAGATGTTTCAAAACAGCGCCCACTCTGATACAGAGTGAAAGAATCGTTCTGGTGACTTTCCCCTCTCGAGGTGTTTGCTATACGTTAAAAATTACGTATCGCGATTAGTATTCCTCGTAATCTGTAAGTTACGCTGTAGCTCTCGGTGCGAGCCGATAGACAGGGTGGGGAAAGCCAAGGATTATCCCCAAGAGTACCATTGCTAAAAGTTCGCTATGGATCCCAATCCAGCCTTTGTATTGACGGATACTTATATTGTGAATAAAAGCGTCTAGATACCTTAATGAAATTTCTTTATTTATCGTGCCGTTTCGGTTACTGCCAACTTTAGATTTCCAAGATGTTAGAACTTGCAAAATAAGATTCAGTGTTAGTGTTAAAACCCTACACCTAATTTGAAAGTCAACTAACAGCTATGCTGAAAAAATAACACCACATTTCAAATAAGGAAATTTTATTAAGCGATCTAGACGTTTTTACGAATCAAAATATTCATAATGTCGTGGGCTCATACAGCAAATTTATTTCCTTTATTGATAGCTGCGTAGCTTGAGGTAATATCTTTTCTTATGATTCTCGGTTAAGGCGTGACTTTTGGCATGAAGTTAGAGGTTTGAAGGCCAGTGTAGTTCGTGAACAATTTAATAAAGAATTACGCGTGATGATAATCACGCATTTTGTGTTTTAACTCGGTGCCACTTCTCTCCTTTCCAGCATGAATTTATATCTCAATAAATTCTTCCCTGCACAGTGCTTGGCCGAGTACGCCTTACCGTTAACAGCCATTTCTCCCCTTTCCAGCATGAATTTATATCCGGCTATATTCTTCCTTGCACAGTGCTTGGCCGAGTACGCCTTACCGTTAACAGGCACTGCTTCTCCTTTCCCGATAGAGAATGGAAGGCTGACAAACTGATTCTAAGTCATCGCAGGCACATTACTGTAGTCCTTCGATGAGCTGTCCGATAGAAGCTGTGAAACTATATTCCTCCAACTGTTTCGAGAAAAAGTAAAGAAGAGGACCACGTCCTACAATATGCCACCTTGCGCTCATGGGTAGGGGGTGAAAGATACATAAGCAAAAGTCATCTTTTCTTCCAAAGACTCTCAAGTAAGATACTTGAGTAGCTCCACAGTACCACTATGGAACCGCATCCTGCCAGCAACTTGTAGGAATCTAGATGCCAGAATCTAAATTTCTCTTATCGCGTTGGAATTTGACTAACAGTGTACTGGCGGTGTTGGCTCCCACTACGTTGCTACTTCCGTTCCGCAAAACATTTTACCTGAAAGTTGTCGAGGAGAAAACTTCTCGTGATGCAAAAATTACGTCTGTTTCAAGAAAAACACCGTAACTCCGACCCTAATTAAAATTAAAAAGAGATTTTTGACGTACTTGGAGGATCCACACCGTAGGTGAATTTAAGATACTTTAGAAAATGTTTGTAGCTGATACAGACTTTGAAGTGATATTGTATCGCCACGGAACGCTGCGGTGGCTATCTGCAGACAGTACTTACTACAATGGCGCAACCTGGGGCCCCTTACGTCAGATTTGAGACATACTACACAGAGTGTAAACGATAGCTGTTTTCAACGTAGCACACTGGTGTAGAGGAAGACGAGACGAAGAATTTGGTACACGACACTTGTGCCAATTAAGGTGGCCTACAGAATCCACGTAAGCTGCAGTGCATGCTTGCCACGCGTCGTTTTGATGTTATCCTCTTGTCCACTTACGCCACCGGATTGGTAGCTCAGATTTACGCAAACGTCAACTTTGTGTTTGGGTTACGTGCAAGAACTAGGTATTCTTAGTACTGAAGGACGATTTTAGAGAGCTAAAGAAATGAGCTGCAAACGGTTAAGCACGACTATGCGTACAACAGACAGAGGATATTCAAATCTTAAGCGGATCGCATGAGCTGTAGGTTAGAGGGCTTTTGTATGGTAAATTGACGCTGTTTCCTGGCTCATAGGCCATAAGTGGTCCATATGAAATTTTTCGTCTCGACTTCTCCTACTCCACTGTGGTACACGGTAGCCAGATGTCCCTGTGGATACTCGAACAATACCGAAGAATAGATCACCATAGTTGGTACAACGAATATTCTCACTTTGCTCTTACGTAACTCGCCCCTCCGATCCTTTAACTACGGCCTCACCTGAAGCTACAAGTTTCCAAACGCATTCCTAAATGTCGCGAAAGGTTCTGTCGCTGCGTCGAAAATAGCGCTTTCCCGAGGAATGCCAGACACCGAGACGGCTTGCATAAGATAGGAGGAAGGTTGGGAGCCGTGTGATCAGTCACGGTGGCCGGCAGAAACTGCTGAAATAAAACCTGTCGAAATCGGTGACGGGGAGTCGGGGAGTCACCAATGGCACTGGTGGTCCGGCGCGTTAAGCGTGTTTCTTGCCGGCAGCCGACCGCAGCGCGAAAGCGTGAAGCGACGGGCGTGGAAGGCGGCACGTCGCGGCGACCCTGCGCGTGGGCACGCACTCGGGGTAGCTGCGGTGATACCCAAGTGGCAAGGGCTGCGCGAGAGAGAAGCAGGCACCGCAGCCTAGATACGCATGGGGCGGAGCGCGCCTTAGCAGGAAAAAAAAAAAAAAAAAAAAAAAAAGCGGATGTGATCGGCGGTTAGCACGCGACGAAAGTCTTTTCTGGCCCGCCGGCGCCGCCTCGAAGCGAGCAATCGCGATTATTTCCGTGCTCGGCCAGCTTGCGGAAACTCCCTTCGCGATTTGCTCAACAGCCCTCGCGTCTGGCGCGCCGTCCTCGCTTCTCCCGATATCCAGCAGCAGTGAATAGTCGCCAACAACAGAGCAAGTTTTTAAGGGCTGTCTGATAGGTTCCTACAATCCTGAAGTCACGTCGCCTTCTTGTGGAAATGTATTTTCCCTTAAGAAAGCTGCTTTCAGTCACTTGTCGTAATTTCTGTTTCTAAAAAAACGATGCATTCCGTGTTCTAGAACCGCCTACATCAATTTTCTTAAACCACATCACCACATGATAAGAATAGATAGGAGTATTAAAAAGTGATACACTGTATTGTAATGGGGTTACAATTTTTACGAAATTTGGACAACATGAGAACTGCTTAGTGTATTCAGCAGTAGTAACGCAGTTTTTAGGTACAGCATGTATAAACAAATTGATATGCATACAAAATGTTTATTTTCACGCAAGGAAAAAATTAAACTTTTGGAATAGTTTATTTTTTCGTAAAGAACCAGAATTTAAGAGTTACAACGGTTTTACAACATACAGTCATACAAGACGTCTGAAGTAAAACGTCGTTTTGCAAGTATCATTTATTTGTACATAAAAATTATCTTAGGGTAAGATCTGTGCATATATAAAAAGGAAAATCTTTAAATTTAGATACTTTTTGACTTGTATAAATTTCGTGCAAGGGAGTTATGAAACTAAAAGCGCTTGTGTGCATGTAAATATGTATACACACGCTGCCCCTAAAATTATGTAACCACTGCTGGAAAATACTAGGTAATTCTCTTTTTTGTCTTACTTTCGTAAATATTATAACCGCATTACAACACAGTATATCACTCTGTAATACGCCTGTCTAGTGTTAACAGGACCAGTACTAACTCGATTTCAAAAATTGTTTAAGCTGATCCAGCACCTGAAGACGAGCGCCCAGAGCTCGAAATGCATCGAGCACTGAAACGAAAATCTCGATTAGTGATTGAAGACGGTTTGCTTTCTTTTTACGGTTCCGTGACTCAGTCGATAAAAACGAAACCCTCATAGGACTTCGTCATCCCTCTGTCTCTCCGTAATTTAAGACCCCTTTTTCTCAGGAACGAGTTGAGGTACTAAGTTGAACTTCGTGCCAAATACGAAAGTCTATGGTCCCGTGGTGGCGTACAAAAGCTAAGCTTCTAAATAAGGTTCAAATGGCTCTGAGCACTATGGGGCTTAACTTCTGAGGTCATCAGTCCCCTAGAACTTAGAACTACTTAAACCTAACTAACCTAAGGACATCACACACATCCATGCCCGAGGCAGGATTCGAACCTGCGACCGTAGCGGTCACGCGGTTCCAGACTGTAGCGCCTAAAACCGCTCGGCCACTTCGGCCGGCTTCTAAATAAGTACAATCAAAAGTACCACCTTTTACGTTACATATCTTGATAATCGTAGACTCACTCACCAAAACCTGGACGGTACTTTCTGTTCACCTAGGAACATGAAATTTTGCAAGAAGCAAGATTTCACAGTACTGTAAAAGAAAAACGCGAAAATCGTTAGTTTTTAGCGATGACAATTAAAAAATACTCTTTGCCATTTGCTGTTCCCCTGTATTTCTCTCCGGCTCTTAAGACCCCATTTTCTTTCACGAACGGGTAGAAGCATCACGTTGTAACAAATTGTAAGCTGTTAAATCAATAAAATCAAGACATTCTGTCATTTATGTCACATATTTTGATACTGGTAAACGGACACTTCAGAACGTTTAGATTCACTGTCAGTGTACATAATTAAGTTTGCACAAGACCCTCAGAAAGGTTTGTCCGGAATTTTGTTTTCGAAAGTAATTCAGTCACGGTGATAATGAAGGACAAAATTGACACTTTAATCAGAGTACGATGTTTTAATTTTTTGTAGTAATTAATGTTAATGTCTCTGAGACAGGGATGCAGGGTGCATTTTTCGAACAAAACAAGGAAGATTAGGTTTCAGCACATTGCCAACAAAAAAGTTATCAATGACGAAGCACACGTTCACACCGGTGAAGGATCGGGGGAGGAGATCGGGCTTCCTTTTATCGAAACAACTGCCATAGCATTTTTAGTTAAGCGATTAACATAAGTCACGGTAAATCTGAATGTGGATGGTCGGACGTGAATTAAAGGCGCGGTCATCCCAAATACGAGTCCAGCGTCTACACCACTGCACCGCGTTGATCGGTTGCAACATTCTGGTATTAATGACGACAAAGAATATTTCATTATCCCTGTTTTCCCTTATATTTTAATACAATTTATTCTAGTAGCTTCCTAAGCTATTAGAATGTAGACATAGAATGTAATATGGACAGGCTAAACAACTGAATAAATAGAAAAAGATTGAACTTTCTATGGGTTTCTTCACAGAAGAAGTAAACGAATTCGGTTTCGAACATTTCTGTCGGACTTTCATGACAGACTGTGTTTCTCAACGGCGATCCAATTTCCATGAATCTCAGTTAAACTTCTGAAAGGACACTTTCATTCATGAGTAAAACTGTTTAAGCTTCCAAGATTTCCCCAATGCTGACGACTTTCGACACTTCGACCGAAGTTCTCAAGCGGCCGTGAGATATCCTGATGTGCGAAACTCCATTAGGCGTCACGTGCCGCGAACAAAAGAGGAGCAAAGAGAATGTCGTCACTGGAAGCGAGAGTTGTGTTGCGACGTGTCGACCGGGTTTTGTGTTGCGACAGGCGCTCGAGGCATCATCAGCCACCATGCAAACGGGTCAGTGACGTTCTGCTTGATGGGCGCTTACGGCGACGCGCGTTCCTGCCTCTCAAAGGAAGCCGCTAATTGGCACGTTTTCACGTCCGCCGAGTGCATTTACAACTGCCCTCAGAGCCCGGAAGTGGGCAATTCCGTAGGTCTGGACAGCGACACCTTAACCTTTAAGTCGCTCTGTCGTTACTTAGCAACACAGGCCGTCAGAATGATGCAATACCGTTGTTCCAAACTGTTCCTTCGATTTTTCACCAAGTTCTCTTGACTCATTAGGACTTGAAGGCATGAAGTAAAGGCGTTTAGCTTCAGTTGATATAAGGTCATAAGCATTGACGGCAGGAGGCATTTTCCGTAAAATTATTGTGAGTTATAGAAAAGGTAATTCTGTAAAATATTGTACCAATGTTTCAAGCGCTGTTGCAAGTAACCGTCAACAGGATATGTAGTATTCCTGGAGAAATATAACTCCATTATGAGGGCCTCACTTCCACCTTAACGATTCTTTAAAAGGACCGTAACAAAAATTCATCATATTATTGGATTTATGGATGCATGGAGTAGATTGATTATAACTTAGCATGGATTTTCACTGACCCACATTGGCAAAACAGGAGCAGCAAAATATCTGATGGTGGCCGAAGAAGAGAGGACATAAAACTGGCAATATCGGAGAAGCGTTTCTAAAAAGGAGAAACGTATAACATCGAATATGGAAGACTTGTATCAAGATATTCGTCTGGAGTGCAGCCTTGCACTGAAGTGATAAATGGAGAATAAGCACGACAGTCGTTTAAGAAGGGAGTGAAACAGGGGATGAAAAGTTTTTTGAAAAATATCACTGTTAAGGCCATTTTGAAGACACGACTACGATATTGGTATTTCACCTCTCGAACAGTGTTTCTCGTAATTCAGCCCCTAAGGAGATGAAATAAGGAATGGAAAGTTTGGTAAACCACGAATTTTACATTTGTAATTTCGGCAAGAAATAAAAAATATGTATTTCAGTGTTTTTCGAAATTCAAACTCCAAGGGGGTAAAATAGGGGATGAAAGGTTTTATAGAATCATTTCATTATGAAAGCTATTATTTCGCCCCCTTAAAGAACGTAGATGTCTCGTGTACTTTTTTATTTCTAATTGGTAAATAAATACAATTTGTTATAGAACTAGGTTCAAAAATGCTCTCACACTGAATAGTTTCCATAAAAACTTTCATCCCCTATTTCACCTACTTAAGCCGGCCGGTACGGCCGTGTGGTTCTAGGCGCTTCAGTCTGGAACCGCAAAACCGCTACGGTCGCAGGTTCGAATCCTGCGCCGGCCGCGGTGGTCGTGCGGTTCTAGGCGCTCCTGTCCGCCGGAGCCGCGCTGCTGCTACGGTCGCAGGTTCGAATCCTGCCTCGGGCATGGATGTGTGTGATGTCCTTAGGTTAGTTAGGTTTAATTAGTTCTAAGTTCTAGGGGACTGATGACCACAGCAGTTGAGTCCCATAGTGCTCAGAGCCATTTGAACCATTTTTTTTCGAATCCTGCCTCGGGCATGGATGTTTGTGATGTCCTTAGGTTACTTAGGTTTAACTAGTTCTAAGCTCTAGGGGACTAATGACATCAGCAGTTGAGTCCCATAGTGCTCAGAGCCATTTGAACCAGTCTGGAACCGCGTGACCGCTACGGTCGCAGGTTCGAATGCAGCCTCGGGCATGGATGTGTGTGATGTCCTTAGGTTAAATTCAAATGGCTCTGAGCACTATGCGACTTAACGTCTGAGGTCATCAGTCGCCTAGAACTTAGAACTACTTAAACCTAACTAACCTAAGGACATCACACACATCCATGCCCGAGGCAGGATTCGAACCTGCGACCGGAGCGGTCGCTCGGCTCCAGATTGTAGCGCCTAGAACCGCACGGCCACTCCGGCCGGCCTCCTTAGGTTAGTTAGGTTTAAGTAGTTCTAAGTTCTAGGGGACTGATGACCACAGATGTTCAGTCCCATAGTGCTCAGAGCCATTTGAACCATCACCTATTTAAGAGCTGAAATTCAAAATAGACTGACACACTTATTATTTTATTTCCAACCGAGAGCCCAAATACCCATCTGGAAAAGACAGTGCTTCTATGGTATTAATTAACGTGAAAAGCATAGAAGACGTTGCAATTTTTAAACACAAAAATTCTATTAAAGACAAACAGACAACACCAAAGAAACGTGCAGACAGCACCGGGCGCTAAGCTAGTTTATAATATGTATAGACATGTGATATGATGTGAAAATAACTATCAAAACTTATAGCTTTCATTAGGATACTAAGAAATGTATCGGAAAACGACGAGCCTGTTTCGTGAGGGACACATAAATGGTGCACTCTTTTTGATGAGTGTTGTCTAGGAAGAGGATGGACATTGCGTCCGTCGTAATGTAAGCAACAGTAAACGACTGGGAAAGGTTTTGAAGGAAGGCCGATTGCAGCAGCCGGTAGCAGTACCATTTGTTTCGCGTCAACTGTTTGAACAAAGAAGCAAGGGTTGCCTTTAGTGCAGAGAAGGACGCCTGCTCACATTACTGTCAGCTGTGAGACTAAACTCTTTGGAGGGCTGTCAGCACGAGGCATCTGTATGTTGTGCCGCTACCGTCAAGTAGACAGGCGTCGCAATTGGAGGCCTGAAATTGCAGACGTTGCACGTGCAGCGTCCTTCCGACACGGGCCGCTTCTTTAACAACTGTGAACCGCTTGTCGTGCGAGGCAACAGGAAGGCAGCAGCGGCGACGGGATCACCGCTGCTCGGCGATGTTTTCCCCGGCCGGATGCGGACGGCGGCCGGAGCGCCGGGGTCGCGGGGTCGCCGCCGCGCACAATGGGGCGAGCCTGCCGTATGTGGTGCGCACGCTACGCCGCTGCCCTGCGGTTCTCCTCCCTGCTCCACTGCGGACACGCGAGCGCATTGTGAGTGCCCCGGTGTGCCTACTGTTTCCGCCGAGCTCTCTTCCCTCGTTTCCAGACCGGAGCTGTCCGGATGACAAGGTCGTGTACCTCAGCGCAACGGAACGAGCACTCGACAATACACCTGTCAGAAATTCCATTACCTGTAACTGGAACGTTGCTTTCGTCTCTCCTCGTAGTAGGAACACAGCCGTGGGGAAGGGTAGGGGGAAGATGTATCATGGGTGTCACAACCACACAAAAGAAATTCCAGTAATTTGATATTCACCAATTACGAGAGGCGCTCCTCCACTGAGTCTTGCCGACAGCGGAGGAGCGCCACTGAGAATGTGCAGCAAAACGTCAGGAACAGAAGAGTTTCTTCAATCACGACCTCACATCCCGGAAGGTTTACTAGCAGCCGTATAATTCGACTGTCAAAGCCTTCATTCTATGACAATGAAGGCGTGGCGTAGCGACGTACCAGAACTTTTACACCTGTACTCAGGTGTATTCGGTGTTGCGAAGATATTTTCACAGTAACAAAGGTAACTGGAGTCACAAATAGAAAAAATCTTAAACACGTTATTACTCTGTAACGAACCGTCGGAGACTACGCGTTCCTTACACACGAATACCCCTTAACAACCTTCGGCGTTCTTGTTCAGCTTGTGTAGACGATAAACTTTTGGATAGCTCAGTAAAGGTTCAAAATGGCTCTGAGCACTATGGGACTCAACTGCTGAGGTCATTAGTCCCCTAGAACTTAGAACTAGTTAAACCTAACTAACCTAAGGACATCACACACATCCATGCCCGAGGCAGGATTCGAACCTGCGACCGTAGCGGTCGCGCGGTTCCAGAACCGCGCGGCCACTGCGGCCGGCCCGCTCAGTAAAGGGTGTCTGCCATGTAGTAATTGTCGATTCACATTTTTGTGTTTTTCATAGTCGATCTTCATAGCCTTTCATACAGCATCAAGACAGCTACACACTATCTCATAAAAAAAAATCGACATTCGTATGTAATTCTGGATTGACAACGAGTTGTCACGACAGACGGACCCGCAAACAAGAAAGGTGTCGGGGAGTACTGTGTTGTCAGTAGGAAAGCAGTAAAATATGAATGGGTCGGTGACGAGAGCTCAGCAACGTTGACTAGTCGCTGGATATCCCATGAGTAACGAATCTGAATGGGACACTTCTATCCTCGTTAAGTTGCGAATGTAGACTGTTGGTAATGGCTAAAACAATAACAGGCAGACCTCAAGCGGGGGAGGACGGGGACTTTCGATCATGGTGAAGGGTGAATGCAAAAAAAAAAAAAAAAAAAAAATTACGAAATCAGGGGAATGAATCATTCTTCACTTTCCAGATGGTACCAGCAATAAATTTAGCACACTTATTATGCATAGGGAGTTAAGTCAGCAGCTCGTGGTCTAGTGGCTAGCGTTGCTCCCTCTGGACGACGGGGTCTCATGTTCGATTCCCAGCCGGGTTGGAGATGTTCTCTACCCGGGGACTGGGTGTTTGTGTTGTCCTCATCATTTCACCATCATCATCATCATTCGAGTCATGAGATGGTGACAGGAAGGGCAACCAAAAAAAAATAGCTCTGAGCACTATGGGACAGTCTCCTAGAACTTAGAATTACTTAAACCTAACTAACCAAAGGAGAACACACAACACCCAGTCATCACGAGGCAGAGAAAATCACTGACCCCGCCGGGAATCGAACCCTGGGACCCGGGCATGGGAAGCGAGAACGCTACCCCACGACTACGAGCTCCGGACACCGAAGGGCAACCGGCCACCCCTTAAATTTAACCATGCCTAGTCCGACCTTTACCATTCCGAGCCTGCGAAACTGCAGTTCAAAGGCACAAGCAAAAGACTGTATATAAGAAATTAAGAAGAATGGTATACAATGGTCGGGCAGCTCTTCATAAGTCACAAACTTCTCTGGTCAGTGCTAAGAGACGTTTGAAGTTCTGTAAAGGAGGACGCCACTGGACAGTCCATGACTGAAAACGAGTAGTTTAATCACGCTACAACTTTGGCAAAGCGATGGTAGGGTTTTGGTTTGGAGAGTGCCTGAAGAACTTTTCCACTTTGCCTTTTCATTTTAATTTTTTCCCATTACTTCCATTTTTATGTTGCAAAGACACCATATCCTCAGGGACGCTAATTCGTTCGCCCCAGGCTAGTTACACTCATGCTATTGCCGTTGGAGGGTTTCCTTAATTGGGCGATGATTATTTTGAGCATATCGTTTTACAGTAAACAACAGCATATTCGAAGCGCCGCAGTTCTCAACAATACAAGGGTCACTGCAGCGCGTCATTAAGTTTAGTGTCAGCAGTGAAGTACGGAGAAAGGGGTGTTATGTTATGAAGGTGTTTCTCGTAGTTATGGTATGTTCATCTTATTGCGCTTAAGAAAACGCTAAATGCAGGAGGATATGAACACATTTCTCATCACTGTGTACTGCGTCGAGCAGAGGAAGTCGTAGGAGACGATGACGGCTCGCCGGCAGCTGTGGCCGAGCGGTTCTAGGCACTTAAGTTTGGAAACTCGCTGTTGCTACGGTCGCAGGTTCGAATCCTGCCTAGGGCATGGATATGTGTTATGTCCTTAGGTTAGAGAGGTTTAAGTAGTTCTAAGTCTAGGCGACTGATGACCTCAGATGTTAATTCCCATAGTGCTTAGAGCCATTTGATTTGATGACGGTGCGCATCAGTAGGGCAGTGCAACCTGTCATAAAGCAGCATCTGTGATGCAATGGTTTGTGGACAACAACATTCCTGAAATTATCTAGCCTGCCCAGATTCCCGAACTGAACCGAATGAAACACCTTTGGCATGAATTGTAAGGTCGATTTCGTTCGAGACCCCAGCGTCCAACATCTAGAAGGGATGAACGGGCGGCCAATTATCCACAGAGATTCACACAATGGTTCAAATGGCTCTGAGCACTATGAGACTTAACTTCTGTGGTCATCAGTCCCCTAGAACTTAGAACTACTTAAACCTAACTAACCTAAGGACATCACACACATCCATGCCCGAGGCAGGATTCGAAACTGCGACCGTAGCGGTCGCGCGGTTCCAGACTGTAGCGGCCAGAACCGCTTGGCCACTTCGGACGGCAGATTCACACAACTCATCAAAAGTGTCATCTGCTAAAATTCACTTTAATGTCCACTAAAAAGTGCCTCGATACTTTCGATCAGATGGTGTTCATCGTTTCGACCTCGAAAAGGACCCCAGTCATCAGCACTCAAGCGATTCCCTGCAGTGGCATAGAGTGGGACGCTTCTCTGGGTTTGAAGAGAGCTGAAATTGTTGTAGCGCGCCCCGGTTGTCCGCCGGCGCGGCAGAAGGATGGCGAAAGCTGACGTGTGCCCGTGCGTGTCTGAGCCCACGCGCCGGCACGCACTGCCACGCGCGCCTAATAATGTGGAGCGGGCCGGAGGTCGCGGCCGCTTGCCGACAGCCATTATTCCTGCGTCTCCTTTCTCCTTTTTGCCGCCTTCACGTCTTCATCTGTGTCCGCATAGAAAGCTGCCCGCTTTCTTTTCCTCCCCAGCGCGCAACACTCCACGCTTTATTAGCACCTAATTAGAGTGTGGACAACGACATATTTTGTGCGAGTTTGTCTGTTTCTGAACAAAAGGAGCTGTTATCGCTTTCTTTTTCCCTCTCTTTTCGCGGAGACGTCCCATTATGGCTCTCTCGATGGCAGGAGGACTTGGTCTCTTTTTGCGGGTGAGCAAGAACCTAGTGCTCATCTGATCTATGAAGGGCACATTTTTTTTACGGAGTTCATGTTTCGTACACCATGACGGACATCACGTCATTATTAAAAAGTAACTATGAGCTGACACCTACTTTCCACCGTGCTAAAGGTGAATGGTAGAAAAAAAAAGGGAATTCTTATACTCTTACTTTGCTATTGTTTCACTAATACATATTCTTGCAAGGTGATGGCAAACTTACAAAATTACTGCCACGCCCAGTGTGGGCTAATACACAGTCGCCAACGACCACGATGTCGACAGGACAGTCAGAAATGACCGTCATCTCGACAGGACGTTAAACTCTTGCCGTTACTCTTCAAACGATAAAGTGTGTTTGTAATTTCCTTTAGCTAACGACTAGTTTGTGTTTAATACCTTCGCTTCTAGTTTCGGTTAGTATCCGAAGGCCTCTCGTAAAAATATAGCAGGAACAACAGCAGCTTTTTACAGTTTTGGTGTACATAATGTCCTCCCTGTTTATGAATATCGCACTTCTTTCCAAAATAAACATGAGTTCTTAATCATTCGTATATGCAACAAGTCTGACACAGATGCTGATAATAAATGGAAAAAGATGTTGAAAAAGGGTCTCGTTAACATTCCTGATCTTGTGCAAATACCTGTAGAAGCCAAACATGCATTGAGGTTGCAAAATGAGAAGTTGAGGTATATAGTATTACAGGTGATTCTGTTCGAAAGACGTTTGAGGCTGAGCTGAAATGAAATCTCTACTCGAAACCAGTCATGCAAAGTGGACACTGTAAAGGGCATGTCACTGCAGCTTGACATATCAGTTTGATCTCCCTGTGGTATGCGTCAACACCAAGGCTCACTTTTTCTCGATTTTTCATTTGTTTGAATATTTTATTTTCTGTACCTACCTCTTCCATGTGCGACAGAGATGTTTGCCAAAGTAATTTAAATAACAGCACAGAACCTGCCTGAATCGTTAACCGTATTTGTTTCGAATGGCATTTGCCTTCATTCCGAGTCGTCGTTATATTGTCACCAGATACACAGCTCCAATCCTAGTCCCTCTCCAATGCCCTGCTTCTTGCGTTTATAATCAGTTATACTGTTCTACCACAGGAGTAGGCATCACTAAATGGTCCTTATCCGATCTCCTTCTTAGATGAGTGGGTACAGTTCTCTTTGAGTCGCCCTCGTAAACACAGATTCCGAAGCTCAAGCATACGACATCGAAGAGGATGTGGCTGCGGTATCTGCTGTTGGGTAGTTATCGTCTCATAAAAACTCTTCAGCTTTCTGACCTCGTATGTCTCCCTCCAGTGGGCTTAATATGTGTGGATCACAGAAGAAATATCATACTGAAATCAATAACTAGTAACTATATATGTAGTGCAAAAGACTTTGTTGAAACACTGATGTTCTAAAAAAAATTGTTACTCGCCATACAAGTAAGCTAACAAGAATAATAATCAGATATATATGTTTTACCGTACATCAGATGACTCCAAATCAAAAATTTGCTTACTGAAAAAATAGGAAGAAATGTTCTCTGTCAGTCTCACTGACAACTACGGCGATGTATATTAAACATTATGTGTATCAGAACTAGTCTGATCACTTCTCGGCAGGCAACAGGCACTTTAGGGCGACAAATATGCAGTGGCCACATTGCTCACCCAACACACCTTACCGCACCTTCCCCTACATATATTATCAACTGGTAACCTATATAAATTAGTGCGTTATATTAATAATAGTAATTGCAATAAGAGATACGATCACAAATGTTTATCATACCTTTAATTTTTCTTCTACTCACAGGACGGTATTACAACAGCGTTAATTTCATTTCATACAACTTTCTGCAAACATGTACCGCGTTTGAAGACGACAGTCTCCACAATGTGCATTCACAAATCCATGTTACTTCTGTCTGACATTTATACCATAACAGCTGACCGGTGCGAGTTGCGCACAGTCGTGAGTTGTCAGACTGGAAGACAAACAATAAAATATTCCCCCTCTCACTTCTATTAATCCCGCAGTGGCGGTGCTACTTACCACTCTGCTCCTGAGGTAAGCAACAAACTTTACTTAACTCACGGCCGAATCCACCAATGTCAATTCGTATTAAGCACATCTCAAACGCGAATGCGATGATTACTTACAGTATTACGGGATCGCTAACGTGATTATAATCCGCCGTGTATACAATTTGCAGCTCAAAATTACGGAAGTCGGAAACATGAGTTTGAGCTGCATCTCAGTGACTGCCTGTGTGATACCTGGAGTTGACGCACCTAGCGCTGACGCGGGGCCTAACGAACTTACGACGTCAGACTAGCCGGCTTCTCCGCCACACTTCGCGAACACTCGGCTCCGTGCAGGGTCCACGGGGAACCAATATGTAGGCTAATTGAAAAGGAACCTGCTAAAGGTCTTAACTCTGCTGTTTGCTGTCGAGAGCCTGCATGTATTACACGCGCAGTCAAGAATTATTAAACTCGTCTGAAGTAGTTACTCGCTCCCCGCTGGAGACGGCTGCTGGCACTCCTAAGACCTGCAGTGTCACGTGCTGTAACGTACGCGCGGCGGCCCGTCTTTCTCGTGGGCCCGGGGCGGTCCTCGCAGGCAGATGCAGCCAGCAGAACCGGGATACGGGCGCTCGTGCCCCGGCGTTGCTGGCAGCTCGTTAAGTACGAGCGCCGTCCCAGGCCGGCCTGTTGGCTGGCGTCCTTTTGTTTGGTTCAGCGGACGCTGACATCCCGAACAACGCGGCGCGCGCCGTACAAGGAGGGCGCTGTGTGCAGACCGCTGCTCCGAGGAGCCACCTGCTCCGCGCCCTTCGGCACCGCCACGCCTTAGGTCGTTGGCAGTCTCTGTGACGTAGAGTCCGGACGCTCGCACTTGGAAATTCGTATTAAGGTCACTAACTTTCTTTTGTCTTAGGTACGGTGCCCGAGTGTCAGTTTTTGAGGTTCCGTACCTCAGTCGGTAAAAATGGAACCCTTTGAGGATCACTTCGTTGTTCGTCTGCGTGCCCATCCGTTAAGACCGATTTTTCTCAGGAACAGGTAGGGGTATCGAGTTGAAACTTATGTCGAATACCGAAGTCTGCAACCCCTTGAGGATGTAACAAATTTAAGGTTTTGAGTCAATACATTCAAAATATACCATCATTTATGTCACATATATCTCCCACCGTTAGTCCTAAACAGTACAGAAATCACCTTTCCTTCTTCCCGCATGAAATTTGGGGATAAATCTGGTCCATCATCTAGAGTGGACTGAACACTCAACTGCAGTCTGTAAGAAGGTGTTAGCATAACTTCAGTCACTACAAAAATATCAGAAAGTATCTCCTCTCGAGCTTAAAAAGAAACTCGTAGAGTCGCTAACACTACCTATCCTTGGTTATGCTGATCCTCTTCTCCAAGGACTTTCTTATGAGAGCTCACGTAGGAGAGAACAGGCGATGAATGTTACTGTGCGCTAAATTTCGACCATACCACTCCTGCATTTGATCAGATATCATAGAAATGTGTCGATAAGTATAGAGATTATAATACCCTTTGCTCGCTGTATCGGCTTCTCCGCCATGCACCCCTTCCTATTTACCTTTAACCCTTATACTGCGCGGCGCGGAGTGGCCGCGCGGTTAGAGGCGCCATGTCACGGATTGCGCTGCCCCTCCCGCCGGAGGTTCGAGTGCTCCCTCGGGCATGGGTGTGTGTGTTGTTCTTAGCATAAGTTAATTTACGTAGTGTGTAAGTCTAGGGACGTATGATCTCAGCATTTGGGTCCCTTAGGAATTCACACACACACACACACACTCAAATCCCTTAGACTACTATCTGAACAACACAGCAGAAATAATCGTTCTCAAAAAAGTAGATTCCTCTCTATACCACAGCACAGCACTGCTACGTACTTAAAACCATTTTCTGTTTCAGAAATCCGACTTCGGTACAATCTTCCTCGAACGATTACAGAAATTAAAATCGTTTCAAATATCAAAAGACAGCTAACAGTCCATCTCCTATCACAACAGCTATCTCTTCTTGCACCTCATTCTCGTCAATCTTCCCTCCCCAATCAAATTTCCCTCCGCTTGTCTGTAGAGTTCTCTTCTTTCCTGACAGCAATAGTCGCTTTAATTTCAATTCTCTCCTCTTTCATTATTCTTTCCATTCCTTCAAAATATCAAACAAGGCTTCAAAAATGCTAAACTAATCATTATCATTCTTAATTCCTCCATTATTTTATTATCATTACTGTTAGTGTCACTATTATTACTGATATTACAAATCATTACCTTTTATGAATAATTCAAATTATTATCATTGAGTTTGTTATGTAGTAACTAATATAGTCCATTATCTTATCATCATTATTAGTGTTACCACTACCACTATTATTATTGTTAGTATCGGTAATTATTATTTTTATTAATAATGTAAATTATTATTACTGTGATTGTTATGTAGCATTTTTTGTATGTGCTGTTCCTGGTCAAATGAAAGAAAGGGCCTTGAGGCCCTAATTCGGTCATGCTACATCAATAAATAAAATAAATAAATAAAAATTCGGAAACTCGCAAATTCAATAATCACAACCTATAGATGAGCTATCTATTTACATAATTAGTTTTGCGTGGAATTCCCAGAGCGCGACTATTACTTGCACTTGTTCGGTTTCTTTTTTTTATGCCGACGTGGAAATCATAAAAAGTGTAGATGACAAACTTGGAAATCACAGAAAGTATAAACCGGCCCATGTGACCCAGCGGTTCTAGGCGCTTCAGTCCGGAACCGCACTGCTGCTACGGTCGCAGATTCGAATCCTGCCTCGAGCATGGTTGTGTGTGATGTCCTTAGGTTAGTTAGGTTTAAGCAGTTCTAAGTCTAGGGGACTGATGACCTCAGATGCTAAGTCCCATAGTGCTTAGAGCCATTTGAACCGTCCCCCGAATCGGTAGGGAAGCCGTACTATTTCGTGCAACAGCCATAAACTGCGTCGCTCCATATGCTGGACTTCTGAGCGTCTGTTCTTAGCATATTAGTTTCGTTTTATAGCCCTGTATATTCATTGTTGTAAGAGCTGACACTTTAGGGTTATTCGTAATGTATAAAACCGAGCGAGGTGGCGCAGTGGTTAGCACACTGGACTCGCATTCGGGAGGACGACGCTTCAATCCCGCCTCCGGCCATCCTGATTTAGGTTTTCCGTGATTTCCCTAAATCGCTTCAGGCAAATGCCGGGATAGTTCCTTTGAAAGGGCACGGCCGATTTCCTTCCCCATCCTTCCCTCACCCGAGCTTGCGCTCCGTCTCTAATGACCTCGTTGTCGACGGGACGTTAAACACTAATCTCCTCCTCCTCCTCACAATGTATAATGTGGTTTACAGGTGGGAAGAAACACAGCAGTCAGAGAATACGTTTTGCTGAATACATTATTTTGACACTCTTCTCTTGTTAGTGAGTGTGAATTGCTAGGTTACTAACTCGGGCTTTATGTGGTGCTGGTGTGTGAACTTTGTAGACTGTGACGGACCGATTAAGTCAAAATGGTTCAAATGGCTCTGAGCACTATGGGACTCAACTGCTGAGGTCATTAGTCCCCTAGAACTTAGAACTAGTTAAACCTAACTAACCTAAGGACATCACAAACATCCATGCCCGAGGCAGGATTCGAACCTCCGACCGTAGCGGTCCTGCGGTTCCAGACTGCAGCGCCTTTAACCGCACGGCCACTTCGGCCGGCTCCGATTAAGTGGTTAAATGGTACAGATGCTTTGAGTATCTCATGAAAATAGAATGAACCATTACTGGGAAATGCGCATCATTCGTTCCTCAACAAAACTCATTACCAACAGCATTTGTCTCTGCTCGAAATATATAACTAAATTCATTGCTGCGGTTGGAGAAGTTGGTTGTAAGGAATTCAATCCCTTCGAATACATTTCCGTGTCATAAAGGTTACGAGATCTTTCCATTTCTGCACAAACTTAATTACCAGGTCTTTCTTTTCGCAACTAATGGGGGTAACTTAGAGCTATCCACTTTTCAGTGTATTCCCAGGTATTTATTTCTATTGTCGAGCTAAGATGCCGTATTTAGCTCATCGACAGCAGTATTAATGTCGTTAGCGATGATGATCATATACGAAAGAGGCCAAAAGGATAGGACTTGACGTTCCGTCGACGGCAGGGTTTCCAGAGACGTTGGCGTAAACTCGGATTCGAAAAAGTAGCGAGGAGAAACTCGGCCGTCTGCTTCTAGATTTTTTAACCACACTATCTGAGAACGTGCTTTTCCAAGTGATGTCCTACAGCCCTTTAGTTTGATGCTCCATGTCTTTACGCAATCCGCAGTATCGTGCGACCCATCTCGGTCCGGAACAGTACGCACTTTCCCACGGAGTGAAAACTGTGATAGCGGTAAACGGCGCAACTGAGAGGGCAGACACGCGCCTACCCTACAGTCGCTTGCTCCACTTCGCCGGAAATCTGTCTGTTGAAACAGGCCAAGTCACTTTTCCCGATTTATTTACGTTTGCCTTCCATAAAGCTCCTGATGTTGACGGTATTTTGATTATACTTCACATGTCACCGTAAACTCCATGTCCAGCAACCTACAGTTAATAACTGGTGCGTAATTCATAGTTCATTCTTTCCTAATATTCTAGTCTACACGGTTCTGTGTTTGGAACTTCAAGAAAATAAGGAACTAAACTTCAATTACGGTAATATCTCTTTCGAATGAAAGTTCTTCATCTTAAGCAACGCCAACAAATAATAACGGTTAGAGCAATTATAGACACTTGTTACATTTTACTCACATCATATCCTGTACAACAAATCATAGGTTTTTGCTTCATATGATACCTGGAATTATCTATTACCTGCATTATGAGGGAGGGGAACTACCCTCTTCTCACTTCTTTCAGTTAGTGTGAAAGACAAGCCACGATTTTGTTTGAAATGTCCACTGTAGTCAGATTCGAAGAACGTCTTCGACTATCATTCATGCAGGAGTTGGATGAGTGCTGAAGACGAGGCCTATCGAGAAAACATATAAAACACACAGTATCCTGAAAATATTAAAACCATCTGGATGAAAGAAATGACAAACAAGTTCAAATATTAAAACCACAAGTATTCCACTGTCATGAGGATAACTCAAATAATGTCCGTAATTACGAGGCTGTTCTTGAGGTAGACTATAAAAGACCTTTTACGAATAGTTTTTATCCTCTAATGTCTAAAATAATCTTTGACTTAATAGCTGTCTTAAATGATAAGGTGGTCTACTTTGCATGATTCTGTTCGGTGTATAAACTAGAACTGTCCGTCGAGAAGTGATTCATCCCATAACTGTGAGGATCGAATATTTAACGTCGAGTATAAAATACAAAGCAGCTTGAGTTTCCTACTTTTATAAAGAAAACTCGAACTATCTCATCGATAAATGGAGGAAATATATGCTCACAAGATACCGTTTTTAATATTATGTTTCCTTTGTTATTCGTATTCTCTAGAAATATAAAAGTATGTTTCATTTTATTTTAATGCAAAATGTATCAGTAAATCCCAGTTGCTTAAAGAACTGAACTCTCATGTATAGAACGGCTTCAAAAGTCTGATTACCTTACAAATTAGTTAATGGGGTAAAGTGTCGTACCTTGAAATGAGGTGGGCTAAAGTTTATAAAAGGTTTGAAATCATTTGTAAAGTTAGTTGCAAGTCGCTAAGTGGCCTCATTGTCGAACATACGATGGATTTAGTGCGGGTAATTAGCGCTCCATTTTAAACAAAAGTAATTTATTCACACATCTCAATGTTTGTGACGTTATATCTCCTGTAATATCTGTCGTACAACGATAAAATGTTACCGTACATTCAGTTGTATATGTGGACACCTTCCGCAAAATATGTCACGAATAGAGTTAGCATTAAAGAAGAAATACATTAAAAGAACATCCCTGGTGCTCAAAATTACTGCAAGAACAGTGAAAATGCAGTAAACGATAACTTTCATCGTTTTTTTCGTGGATCTCAGAGAGAAAAAGATTCATAAAGGTTTGAAATTTTGTTTAAGGTTCCTTGTGTGTAGCTGAGTGCTCCCATTCTCAGATACTGGATGAATATAGTCGGAATAATTTGCGCGTAATGAGGTGCGCTGCCTCAAGGCAAACACGCCATTCCTAACTGTGATACTTGTCTCACTGCGTCAAACTTTTAACATAATATTATAGGTCTTAATGAGAAGGTTCTAGCAGCATTTTAAATCTTTAAATTCAACCGATAAATTTACATAATACTGAAAATTAAATTTTTGTCGCCCCTGGATGGCATCAGACAGGCAAGTTGCAGCTGAAACTGTAAATGACGAAGCACGAACCGGGTTAGTCGGTTAGTAATACAGATGTTCGCATTTCCATGCAATTAACAATTAAAAATAGAGCACACAGGTTGACTCTTACAGAGAAATCAACAGCAACCAGCCACTTTTTACAGTGTTATTTATTTGTTTAAATAGCTCCTTTACCGGTTTCGAACCGAAAGATTCATCTTCAGAGGTCTAGTTTCGATACGTTTTCCGAAATTATGAAATTTCCTTGGGGTGGTGGTGTCGTTGAAAAATCGACACCATTCCGTTCCAGTGATGACCACCGGTGATCATGCAGCAGCGAATACCGTATGACGCACTATAAAAAAAGGTGTATCATACGGTCTTCGCTGCTGCATGATCACAGGCGGTCAGCCCTGGGACGGAATGACGCAGCTTTTTCAACGACACCTCCACCCCAGGGAAATTTCATCATTTGGAATAAAGCTGCTGTAAAATGTATCTAAACATGAACTAGACCTCTGAAGATGAACCTTTCTGTTCTAAACCGGTAATGGCGCTCTTTAAATAAATAAACAGCTTGTAAAAAGTAGCTGGTTGCTGTCGTCTTCTCTTAAGAGTAAACCTGTATTTTGTACACAGCCACCGGGCTCAGAATATCAGTTTTCGACAAAATAGCATTAAAAATGAAACGATGTCATTTTTATTAAAAATTAAGATTGAGTATTTTTGTTAGTTAACAGTTAGCTTTGATAAAAAGTGTGGGATGCAAATGAAAGTAAAAGTAAAAATAACGTTGTATCTAGCAAAACATGAACCAATAACATTGCAGTAACAATTCTATGATGGTCGCCTCCGTTGGAGAGTTAGAAATTGCAACAGCGCTCTGAAAAATTCCAAGTCAAAATTTTCAGATGTTTTCGAGAAGTCCGTGCTACTACGTTAAGCAAGCGTCGTTCGTCACGGACCTCCAGATGCTACAAGAATGAAGAAAAACGAAGGGGAACCATAAACGCAGGGTTTTCTTTTCAGTAATACACCAAACTAGGAGATAAAATCTAACGGCGAGCACTCGGACTTGCAGCTACGAGCGGTTCTTGTACGTGCGAGGGCGCCCACCACTCGCAGCGCAGCGGTACGCGTGTGAGAGCGGCCGCACGCACGTTCGCAGGGTGCGGGCGGGGGATGAGACGGGGCGTTCCCACAGGCGGCGGCGACGCGACGGCCTCCTCTGATGGATCGACCTGTCCGCCGCAGCGCACAGCACAGCTCGTCCTTTTTCTAGCCGTTCCCCCTGCTGTCGCGCCCGACCGATTCGCGGGAAACGCAGTAATTGAGTGAACTCCACATCCGCAGAGACCGCGATCCGTCAGCTCTTATTTGTGGGCTCGGCGGCGGCGTGCCGGCCCATCCGAGCTGCGCGCTCCGCGCGTTTATTACCCTCGGGCACGTCACGCTCATTAATTGAGGCGATGACTGCGGCGATCGCAACATATGGCTTTTGTCTGAGTAACGCGCGCGGCTCCGCGCTCACGGCCGACGCGCAGAGGAATTTGTGCGTGAATCAGTATGAGCACTGACCTGGGGACTCCCTCGACTGCAACTAGTCCCTCGGCCGGGAGGCTGCCACTGCTAAGGAAAAGAATATTATACACACGTCGCAAAACGAGCTGCTGGAGGGCAGCCGAGTCTCAATCGTACGCGGCCGAACAATATATAACTGGCTACCAGTTCTATACAAGGAGACACCGAGTGCCTGGTACCATTACTTCCAGCATCGACACGCTCTTCACATGTCCGCGTCACAGGTTGTTGTACTGCCGGCAGAAAAAGCTTAACATGGTTTCCCAGCGTGACACTGCATCCCCCCCCTCCTCTCCAGCCGCCTATATACGACTATCTGCCCACATCACTGCTCAAATGTGTCAGGCGGACACGTCCCATCGATTCCCAAGCTCCACGACGCGCCTCGGACGTCAGCGTTATCTACGCACTGGGAACAGTCATCTATATACGTATACTCAAAATGGTGCGTGGCAAAGAGTACCTTCTACCATTACTAGTCATTTCGCTTCCTTTTCCACTGCCAAACAAAGTGAAGGAAATTGTGCTCTCTGTATACCTTCGTACGAATCCTAATGAATTTCTAACTTCGTGTCCTTACGCGAAATGTGAATTGGTAACAACAGAATCGATCTGCAGTCGGCCTCAAATGCCTCTTTTTTTGCGAGGCACTATTGAGGAAATCTGGAGAGTCGGCCTCAAATACAAACCCTCAAATTTCCTCAGTAGTGTCTCGCAAAAATAAGGAACCGCTCCAGAGATTCCCTTTTCAGTGCACGAAGTATTTCCGTAATACTTGAGTGTTGATCGAAGCTAACCGTAACAAATGTAGCATCACACCTCTAAATTGCTTCGATCTCTTCCTTTAATCCGATCTGGTGGTGATCCCAAACTCAAGAATGGCACGCCGTCTCCTTTGTAGCTATACTTCCCCCAAATTCTCCCTTTAAAAAGAAGTCGAGCACTCGCTTTCAGGACCACCAAGCTGACGTGCTCGTTCCATTTCATATCGCTTTCCAACGTTACCCCTTGGTGTTCAATCGATGTGACTATGTCAGGCAGCACATAACTAATGCTGTATTCGAACGTTGTATGATCGTTTTTCCTACTCATTCGCATGAATTTATATTTTTCTACATTTAGGGCAAGGTGCAGTTTACCATACCAATTGCAAATTCTGTGTAAGTCATCTTTTATCCACCTTACAATCAATCAAGGCAGACATCTTCCCTTACATCATAGCCTCATCAGCAAACAGCCACAGTTTTGCTGTCGACCAGTTTATTTATCTATATAGAGAATAAGGGCTGCGGTCCTGTCACACTTCCCTGGGGCACTCCTAACGATAGCCTTGCATCTGATGAACAGTCGCCTTTGACGACAACGTATTGGGTTCCGTTACTTCTGCTTATTCATCTAAAAAAGGCAATGCACAATATTTACAGGCCCTTGAATACACCCTGCAGGTGGACGTTCATCTGCGGTATCTAACGTTTCCTGTTACTGGAATATGCTGCTAGGTACTTTTATTCTATTAAATGGTAGAGACTAGTTTGTTCCGATTTCTTGGAGGTGCCTGCAGAATTTGGCAATTCCTTTTATTGAAGAATTTGCAGACGTTATACACTCCTGGAAATTGAAATAAGAACACCGTGAATTCATTGTCCCAGGAAGGGGAAACTTTATTGACACATTCCTGGGGTCAGATACATCACATGATCACACTGACAGAACCACAGGCACATAGACACAGGCAACAGAGCATGCACAATGTCGGCACTAGTACAGTGTATATCCACCTTTCGGAGCAATGCAGGCTGCTATTCTCCCATGGAGACGATCGTAGAGATGCTGGATGTAGTCTTGTGGAACGGCTTGCCATGCCATTTCCACCTGGCGCCTCAGTTGGACCAGCGTTCGTGCTGGACCTGCAGACCGCGTGAGACGACGCTTCATCCAGTCCCAAACATGCTCAGTGGGGGACAGATCCGGAGATCTTGCTGGCCAGGGTAGTTGACGTACACCTTCTAGAGCACGTTGGGTGGCACGGGATACATGCGGACGTGCATTGTCCTGTTGGAACAGCAAGTTCCCTTGCCGGCCTAGGAATGGTAGAACGATGGGTTCGATGACGGTTTGGATGTACCGTGCACTATTCAGTGTCCCCTCGACGATCACCAGTGGTGTACGGCCAGTGTAGGAGATCGCTCCCCACACCAGATGCCGGGTGTTGGCCCTGTGTGCCTCGGTCGTATGCAGTCCTGACTGTGGCGCTCACCTGCACGGCGCCAAACACGCATACGACCATCATTGGCACCAAGGCAGAAGCGACTCTCATCGCTGAAGACGACACGTCTCCATTCGTCCCTCCATTCACGCCTGTCGCGACACCACTGGAGGCGGGCTGCACGATGTTGGGGCGTGAGCGGAAGACGGCCTAACGGTGTGCGGGACCGTAGCCCAGCTTCATGGAGACGGTTGCGAATGGTCCTCGCCGATACCCCAGGAGCAACACTGTCCCTAATTTGCTGGGAAGTGGCGGTGCGGTCCCCTACGGCACTGCGTAGGATCCTACGGTCTTGGCGTGCATCCGTGCGTCGCTGCGGTCCGGTCCCAGGTCGACGGGCACGTGCACCTTCCGCCGACCACTGGCGACAACATCAATGTTCTGTGGAGACCTCACGCCCCACGTGTTGAGCAATTCGGCGGTACGTCCACCCGGCCTCCCGCATGCCCACTATACGCCCTCGCTCAAAGTCGATCAACTGCACATACGGTTCACGTCCACGCTGTCGCGGCATGCTACCAGTGTTAAAGACTGCGATGGAGCTCCGTATGCCACGGCAAACTGGCTGACACTGACGGCGGCGGTGCACAAATGCTGCGCAGCTAGCGCCATTCGACGGCCAACACCGCGGTTCCTGGTGTGTCCGCTGTGCCGTGCGTGTGATCATTGCTTGTACAGCCCTCTCGCAGTGTCCGGGGCAAGTATGGTGGGTCTGACACACCGGTGTCAATGTGTTCTTTTTTCCATTTCCAGGAGTGTATATCACGTCACCAAATTCTCCAGTAAATGGAATAGCTAAAGTCAGGAGGCACATTAAAGAAGTCGGAACGCACTATCTCGACCATTTAATAGAATAAAAGTACCTAACAGCATAGTCCAATATTAATATGTATACACATCAATGTGTTGGTTGCTTTTCCTCTCCATCCAACAGTCTTCTCACAGGCACGTCACAAACTTTACGACTTGATGTTCTCTGCACGGTCGTAACGGCACCACTAAGTGGACTACGCGTGTCAGTAAGGACTGAACCTTTTGCGTCCACGTGTTCACACTTCAAAACCTAACGTGCTGCTCAGAATAAAATAAGCATTAATGATTTGCTGTTGCCACATGTACTTGGAGGTACTTACCCAACCTAAGAACATACGACTTTAACGGATATAATCATCAGTCTTCAAATGGCGCAAATACTGATGTGATGCTGTTCGGTACACCGGCCTCAGTCACCAACGGAAATATCTACAGTTACACCCATTGCGCCCCGCCTCACTGGATCTATGCTCGGTGGCATATTTATAGGCGAACGGACGCCTGACGCGCCGTGAAATTATGCCTGGTGCGGGTTGGGTCCGCGGAGGCACGAGAGTTACGAGTGGCTTGGCTGTTACTGCCGGCTCCTCATTTGGAGACCATTGCCATCGGAGGCGTGAGGCGCCATTACTCGCTGCGTGATTTAGCGCTTATCCATCCCAAAGTGGCTCGCGACACTACACTCCGTTGGTGCGTCTTTGTTGTACTGTGGACCGCAGATGGCCGAGCGCAACAGTACTTTGACGTGCCTGCACACGCTGTACGTAACTTGGATGGTTTCCTATTGCAAGTAAGTAGAGTGCGCTGAAACTCTTGTTCTCCTGCTGTCTGAGTTCTCAGATTTTCAGTTCACGTCGCCTTCTTCAGCGAAATGTTCCACTGAATATTTTAACAAGTATTAATTTTTGCACTTTACCAAAACACAGTGTAACAACCACAATTACACTATCTTTTGGTGAAGTGCAAAGTGCTTTTACGACCTTATTTGTGAAAATACGTATTACATTTACCTGTGCATCACAACACCTCACCATGATGCTGAGAAGCTTGCCACACGAAAACATGACAAGATACCTGTAATAAATAATACACAAGTGGTTCTGAAAAATCATGCACACCAAGTGTAAAGATTAAATAAAACGGAAACCCACTGATGATGACACAATGGTGCTGAAACATGTTTGGGAACTTGGAAAAAACGGTGTTTTGCGTAACTGGCGGACCCTACATCTTACTGTTTTAAATGCAAACACGGTAAACATAAGGAGCTGGAAATCCAAATGATGAAGAAATAAGATTGTTGAAGTTACCATGTATGGCCACAAAGGTTTGGCACCAACCACTAGCATGGGATTGAGAAAGTACCACAGGAATTTTACCATTTTCTACTGTGTAGTTCTTTGAAAAATAATGTGTTTTTTTGTGGTGGATTGTCTTTCCAATTTAATGACTGTTATTAAAGTGGAATGCAACGTGCTGCCAATGATCCGACTTGTAAAACACGGTGCAGGCATTCTGAATTGAATTGGTATTATTCTTAAGGGTCCTGGAGACTTTCTTTCACGTTCAGTCCATAAAAACTTTTACAAATAGAGAAACTGGTAGATATATCCTCCCAACAACGCAGACATTGCGATGGCTATGCAAATGGCACTCTCGTAAGAAAACTGCACTTGGAGATTTAGCAAACCCTGACAAAATCTATGTATAGGATTGGTCTGGAATACCGACCAAGCATACAGTCGTTTTTAGACGGCTTTTCACATCTTTTACGTGAATTTCACGCTTGTTCCTTATCCCGCTCTCAGAAAATGCAATACTTCAAGAATTAAACTTAAGAAACAAAACGAACATGGTTCACAGGCAGGTGGATAAAGCAATGTCCCTTCTCTTTATACAGGATGGTCAGAGACCTGCTGTGAAATAACTATTAAGGAAAGTTCAGTATGTTACGCCGTTTCTGACTCAATAAGTAGTCAAGGTAGCCAACCAGGCCTTTCAGTGCAAATTCAAGCGGCTTTCCAGAGACAGTCGCCAAATGTGTTCTTCGATTGGTTATCTAAAACAGAAAAAGAAAGCTTTATAGAAACTGGAAATGGGACGTTAGTATGGATCGAACCAGCGCTGAGAACTTTCGTGCCCTATCATCTATGCTACGAGAACAGTGACACTAATTTAATCTGGCGCGCCGCTCGAATCTGCGCTCGCATCGGCCTGATTGGCTAACTTCAACGGTAATTATTCTGGAAACGGAGAGCCGTTCGAACTTTTTTTTTTTTTTGCAGTTATTTCTCGGCACATCCAACCCTGAAACAACATTAGAGCTTTTCAGAATGTTGCTGACCAGCCTGTGTAAGGTAGTGTGGTTCCATGACGGACATTTACTCATGCAAATAAGAGTCATGCACACCATGAGACTCACTAGTTAGTGGGAGAAAAAGATTGAAAGTTATGTGAATACTTTACAAGTGAGTTCATTGTGCTATTTGTTGAGTAGCAGCTTCAGTTCATGACGACTGACAAGGACGGATAACGTAAATTATTTGTTTATTTAGGATGGAAAGAGTCTCTCAGAAGAATAGCAAGAAATGTGAACCGTGGTTTATTTAAAAACACACTGGAAGTATTACACTGCTGTTCGTGAAATCCTAGGTGTAAACGAGAAAAACTAACCTTGACGTTGGCCAGCAGAGGAGAAGAAGCTGGTTCCCGGCCGCGAGTGGCTGTGGCGGAGCAGAGTGATTGTGGAGATTAAATCCCAACAGGAGAACAGACTGAGGGACAAGGCACGGTAGATCGCATCTGCCACGCCACGCCGTCTACAAACTTAACAAGCCCGCGATGCGCCTCTCTCAGACCGGCAGCTGTTCCCACTGTTTATACCCTTTGCCTTCCCTCACTCCCTCCCACCCCCCTCGCATTTAGCTCTGTTATTTCGGGTTGCATGTCGGTCCGTGTGCCGGCCAGGTAGCCGTTTATTCTCGGGCAGCATTACTGCACGTCGGGTGAGCGTTTCGGCCGCTTCGTGACGGCGCTACCTCAGGAGCAGGACGGCTAGCGAAGTGAACCCCCGCTGCCGGGCCAGCCCCTGTACGTCTCCCGTGCGTACGCGACGGCGCACAAAAAGTGGACTGCGTCGTGAGCGCCTCGTCACAGCCGTAACGAGTTGCCCGCTTGTAAGCAGCAACGCGGGAGCCAGCTGCAGAAGAAAGGGACTTCTCACTGCGAGAAATGAATACGGTACCGGCAAGTGCCTTGATGAGCTGCTATGTCTTGTTACATCGCACCACACCGCGCCGCGCCACCGCTGGGAGCAGGTCGCGTAATCACGTACCTTTAGCTAAGTGAAGTTGATGGCCTCTGACAGGCCGACCAACTTGGAAATCATTTTCTTTTTAGGTAGCTTCAGGAGGAGCGGCTCCAGGTGCGGGCCGGTCACATCCTGTCATCCGTTCTCTGCTGACTTACCCGAAGGAGTTTCGTACGAAACAAGAAACACCAGCTCCATATCTTGTGTGGCCACTCTCTCTGTCTCTGTCATCGTCAGCATCATAATCCCAAGTGTTACAAATACAACAGTTATTAAAATTAAAGGTTAGACCTTACTTTATTCATATTTCTGTTTACTAAAAACAAACCTTTAGTTTAGCTTACATGTAGCTTACGCTATACATGCGACTTTGGATGATTTTCGTTATGACGAAAGTTCCTGTTTTTACAAATCTGTTTACTGCTTTTGGACAAGTTTGTACGAGTAGCTCGCCAAATGATAACCGACATTCAGTACAGTTCTGAACTTTGAAGATACAAACAGTGTTGCACACCGCAACCAGTGATTAGTTTTTACTTTACTGTATGAACTGCCTTGTATTTTCACACAACCGTAGTCTCGCCAGGTCAATTATCGACAAAATAGAATTATTTAAGGGTCCGAAAATGTCTGCTGAAGCAGCTAACGTATAACGTTTCCGCGCTCCTGATTTCTCTTGCGTAATTAAACACAGACCTATTCTTCTCTTGCATGGTTACACCCGCAATCTAATCCTTCCCGTAATAATTTAAAGTATGAGAGTAGAATAACCTGAGGATTCCCGGTTTTTTCTCAGTAATCGGCGTGGTTTCATGCAGTAGGATGTAGTCAGCTTATCGTACCGAAAGACAGAATAGCTTTGGTGCACTTGTAGACGTTCAAATTTTACAATTACAATCAGCGAATAGGCTAACTCACTAATTTTAAATGTCATAGATATTATAACGATTCACCCGTGAGTAGATGAGTAGGTTATAATACAAGAGCCCGGAGGAATAGTATGAATCTTCGTCCTGGTTGTTGTTCAGGTACTTAGTTTGTAATATTAAATTTGCATAATAGGTGATATAAAATGTAGAGTGTCACAGGAGGAATGGTCAATATTCAGGAATTTTACAGGAAAGGTCATCCGAAACAAAGAAGTCTAGTAAATATGATCTCCAAAATGCCTACCTATGATCAGTTCTTCATTGTCGATACTGAAAGTAATCTGTTCTACTGAACAGGTGCTCGTGGTCTTAAGGTACGCATTTTAGACTCCATGTTTACCAGACATTGTTTCTTGCCACCAATGATCGTTCCTATTACGTCCCTTAACACTGGCCATTCCTCCCGGGACGATCTGTATAAAGGACAGAAAATAGGGCTTTACGAATACTAAATTTCTGACGAGTGCTGCATATCTGCTCTTCCTACAACACGAATCGTCACAGAACTGCAGTACGTGCTTTGGGAGAGTATTAACCCACTGACTCTGATATTTCTTCATGAATAACACATTAAACTGGACAGTCTCAGATCGTGCCAGTTATGAAACTTTTTGATCTTGCGTATTTATAGAGTTGGCTTTTTTCCGGCGACGTTAAGACACCTGGCTAGAAGAGTGATGTCACGCCGAACGTACGAATGAATGAATGAATGCACGCCCGTTTAGTACATCAAGGAAATCAGCAGGACTTCACCGCTGTAGGTTTTCAAGGGGCTATTTTCGTAAGCTTTCTGTTACTCATACTACGTACCAGTTATTATGTCTTTCGCATAAAAATTATTTAAACGACATCCCATTAATTCGTGTACAATTTTTGGTTGGTTAGATATACTTCATCAACGACCAGGAAATGGAGAGCAAAAATGGTTCAAATGGCTGTGAGCACTATGGGACTTAACATCTGTAATGATCAGTCCCCTAGAACTTAGAACTACTTAAACCTAACTAACCTAAGGACATTACACACATCCATGCCCGAAGCAGGATTCGAACCTGCGACCGTAGCAGTCACGCGGTTCCAAACTGAAGCGCCTAGAACCGCACGGCCACACCGGCCAGCCGAAATGGAGAGCAATTCTTATTAAATCAGTTAACGCTTACCTGTAGATGTATACCTGTTCTGAACCACACTGCTTGTAAGACTGCTGCAGGGATCTGTGAAACGTATTACAATTAATCTGTGTTCACTTCATTTATCATTCGTGAAGCGAGAACTACTATCCACGGAATTTGTTTGTACAAAAGTAGTTTCACGGTTCTCTTGTGAGCAAAGCCAGTTGAAATAAATGAAACCACTTCAATATATTTGTTCTTGATACATATATGTCTGAATCGATGTGATAATTTAATTTCATGTCACACTTACGTAGCAAGGTGACAGCTGGATTTCAGTACGGATATTTCTTCTCTCATGTTAAGAAATAAAGTAGTTACTGTTTATTCAGTTCATATTTTTATGTTATTCCCCTTCATCTAAGCGCAGGTGTGAGTGTGAAGACACGCTGTGTGTAAGAATTTCACGAACGTTCACTGTAAAATACATCTGTGCTCCGAAGCAAGACGTCAGCATGGATCTCAGTGTATTCTATGTAGTGTTCCCTCACTTCCCTATCATATGATGCAACTCTGAGCTTTATCCTTTCTTTTTTACCTCTTTCCGAAAGGCGCTTAATATTATAGGTATTTTGTCCCAGTTTAATGTTCTGCTGAGGGGACGGACATAAGGATTGAATACTTGCGCTGTCATTAGGGCCATAAAATCCGGGAGTATTGTCTCTGGGGAAAACAGTTTATTATTTGCTGATTGTTATAAAGTCGCCTTCATCATCTTGGAATGTAATAGTAGTACAACAAAGGTGCACTTACGTCTTGCAGATACACGGAGTACAACTTTCCGAAAAAATTAATAACACGTGCCGGATCTCTCACATTAGAGTACTCTCAATGCTCTGCAGCAACTCAAATATTAATCTCAGTTCATCGCCTCTGGGGGTTTGATGATAGAAATATTTTGTTTCCCTAAAGACAACTTGCTATATATTGGTCACGCCCAGCCACTATAGAAGGTATTACTCAAAGGCTACTTGTTGTTTTTTTTTTTATTATTTATTAATTTGGCCAGCAATGGACCGCATACAGCTTACGACTTATGGTGTTTCTTTTTCTTCCGTTCTTCCCAGAACTTCATTTTCTCGCCAACTGCTTGTCTCTGCTCATCTGCCCACACTCTCTTGGGTCGAGGTTTTGGCTCATCTTCTTCACAGTTTGCGTTTTCTATAAGTAGCCTAAAGTGATTCCTGTCACCTGTCACGTATTATTTCTTCTGTAACACCTATTTTGTTAGCGTCTTTCTTTTCTGCTTCTATCCATCCTACAGTTTTTTTTTTCAGTTTACTAACGTAATTAAAAATTTTCTTTGTAATCCGTGTTTCTTCCATTCTTTTTAAATGTCCATAAAATTTTAGCCGTCTCTTCCTCACTGTATCTGTGAACTTTTCTGTATTTTTGTATAGGTCTTCATTTCTTCTTTTAATCCCCCTATTTTCCTTGTTTTTCTCAGGACCTAGAATTTTTCTTAGTATTTTTCTCTCTCTTTTTTCTAGTTTTCTTAATTCAGCTTTCTTATTCAATGTTAGGCACTCTGATCCATATGTTGCTTGTGTCCTAATAACTGAATTATAATGTTTAATCTTCGCTTGTATGGATATTGATTTCTTACTGTAGTAGTTTTGTGTTAATTTATATGCAAATTTTAGCGTTTTTATTCTTTCTTCATTTGTTGTGTTATCCAGTCCATTGGCTTGGATCCATTCCCACAGGTATTTGAATCTATCAATTCTCTTAATTTTTCCATACTTAGTTTTCGTAAATTTTTCTGTATTATGTTTGTGTTCTATATACTCGGTTTTTTCATAGGATAGTTTTAGCCCAGTCTTTTCAGCAATCTCGTGTAACAGATCAAGCGTAACTGTTACGTCTGTTCGGTTTTCAGTTATCAATGCCATATCATCCGAAAAGGCTAAACATTTCACTTCAAATTTGTTCCTTCCTTGGCCCATGCTTATCCCTTTGTGCCTCTGTTTTTTAATGTGCTTTCCTATATTTTTACTATTTTATCTAAAACCAAGTTAAAGAGAATTGGGGACAGTCCGTCTACTTGTCGAACTCCTGTTTTGATTCTGAATGGTTCAGAAATGTCGCCTTGAAACTTAATTCTTGATGTTGGATCTGTTGTGATAGAATGTACGAATCTGACACAAGGCCGAAGATGGGTGTAGGCTGAACCTAGACTGACGAAAATGAGGTACCAACTGGGCTGCTAAGTTTTCTTTGTTTCGCCACAGTGCACAAAAAATTTTTAAAAAAGGAGTTTTAAAAGTGTGTCGCTAAGTGGCATAGGTTCCGATGTGTGGGCGTCTGCGGCAGGTGGGCGTGCGAACGTCGCCCGCTCTGTAGGGACCGCCGTAAAGCATCGCATCACCACAGATACATCACCCGCGTCGCGTGTGTTAGTGCCCTCGGCAGCAGGACGGGCCTCCAGCGGGCAGCTCTCATAAATGCGCCCCAAAATATGGCCCAAGCGGCCTCTCCGGGCCTGCTACGGGAAACGCGATACGCGGCTTATGGCGCTAGTACTCTTCGTTAACTGCACCGCTTGCCTCATTTGTTTTCGCTGGAGTGACTCATTATAAAAAATTAAAAACATTTTGCCGTAATATACTGAGCGGAGCGTGGCGTGAAGCTCCATAAACCTGAGATGCTGCCTGGACTTTCGGGTAATCCATACGCCATCCATCGCAAACGTCCTTGCCTTAGAGTCATGGTCATCCGCCTGCATTTGTGTTAAGAATGGCATTATGAAATACACGGTTTTATCAGTATTTTTTATTGAAGACTTGTACAACACAACCTATAGAAAACAGAAAAAAAGTTGGTCGCTCAAGCCGATGTATTACCATTGCGCATCTCTGTCGGCAGTAAAACTATGAGTCATGCAAAGCTGCGTTAAAGAGCGCGGTGAAGTAACACTTCCGCGAAAAGTAAATAAACTAGCAATTAACTGACTTACTTTTATTACTCCCATTACATCGGTAAATCAAAGTTTTCCAATCATGGCTTTATATAACAGTCTGTGTTTTCTAGTACTGGAAAGTTCAATGAGTCTAGACTCATTTAGGGTTGAAGCAAACATTTTTCCAAATAGAAATTGGCATAGACAAAAACTAGGTGTTCTATAAATTAAAATTTCGCCGATATGACCCGCTCGCCTTTTATTCCTTCTTTCACTTGCTTGACTACGCTTTGGAATCCACATAAAGGGAACCTTATTTAGCGTATAACCTCTTTCGACCATATAACTTGAGCTTTTACGCAGTACAGTCGTATCACGCTATCGTGCCCCACATTGATAAGTGTTTCAATCATGTTCGTAAAGCAGATATTTTTTATGAAAATAATAACCTTTCTGATAGAAGGCTATTTTCAGCCACGTCAAATCAACAGTATTGCGTATTACCTGAAATTTCAGAAAATATTCATGACGTGTTTCGTTTCCCCTTAATTTATTTATATACCTTTTCAGGAGTTGAAACTACGATAGTACGTCGAATCGTGATTTAATTTAGTCTGTATAGTCTTATTGTCTTGGTCTCCCCACCTGAGCGTGTACTGAATTTCACAATGAGCTTGAGGGATGAGAAACGGTTTGAAAGAATTTACAGGGAAGTATTACACATGAACTGAAGTATGCGCTGCAAGAATGTTCTACAAACACTGTCTTTATTTTGTCTGTTGTTCGTGAATGAAAGAAAACTATCAGACTAATTCGAGAATCTGTTTCTGAGAATTCTATTTCGGTTGTACATGTAACACGTCAGACTGTAATATCATATGACGGGTATACTCTCTCCGACTGTTGTTAGATCTTTTCTGGGCTGAACTTCAGTTTCACACTTGATCTTAAAAAACGGGTTATGTACTTCCTGACAAACGGCCATTAATATTTATACATGGCTGATTTCAACGGTATGAAATATGCATTTTTAAGGCACGAGCGTAATCACTCGACAGCGAGCAAGTTGGCGCAGTGGTTAACATAATGGACTCCAGTTCGGAAGGATGGCGGTTCAAACAGGCGTCCAGCCATCCAGATTTAGGGTTTCCGTGATTTCCCTAAATCGCTCCAGGCAAATGCCGGGATGCCTCCTTTGAAAGGACACAGTCGATTTCCTTCACCATACTTGACACAAGCCGAGCTTGTGCTACGTCTCAAATGACGTCGATCATGACGGGACGTTAAACCCAATCTTCCTTCTATCTTTTTTATAATGACTCAGCGGGACTAAGGGCTGAACGTTGCATAGTGAACCGAAGACCAATGTTCGACACGGTTCAAATCGGTAATGTATAAACATCGATGAAACTATATTAGGGCGAATATTCTTTAGCAATTATAGCATGAGATTTACACAGCTGTAGCTTCTATGAAAGTCACCAGAAAATATTTTCAGCAATAAAGCAGACTGACTGCAACAAGCATGTCCTTTCTGGAAAAACCCTTATTTTCGTATCCACGCCTACCGATGAAATCATTGCACGACAGAGTTATATGCACCGGTATGAGCAAATCAGGCATAGATTCAGCATTGTATAGTGTAGAAGATACCCATGAAAATTAGCACTGGCATGCTTGAGAGGTGTGTAGCACCGGCTGTGTCACGGGTGCTGCATCTCCCTCCTCACACAGCTTGGAAAAGATTCCAAGGTTGCGTTCGATTATGTGCAGTTGTGAAGTTTTATGGAACGATGTTCGACGTCGGCCGCCCAGACTGAGAGGCGTAATGTCGCGGAAGGCGAGAGCGCTCTCTTGTATGCAAATGTGCGAACGACTTGCTTCGGCCGGGCCTGGGCGTCACTGCACGCCGAAAAGGCAGACGCGTCTTATGCGAAGCTGCCGCAGGTCGGCCTCTACACGGTCGTGTAGTGTGCAGACAGGCTACATGTCATGTGTCGAATTGTTCTGCAGAATCTGAGTATTGTTCCTGGAATCTGTGATTTCAGGTTCCGAAGACAGGTTTATCTTTAGTACCGTAGGTGCAACCACAACAGAGAGGTAGCTGTTGAGATGGCAGACAAACGTGTGGTTCCTGAAGAGGGGCAGCTGCCTTTCCAGTAGTTGCAGGGGCAACAGTCTGCATGATTGACTGATCTGGTCTTGTAACACTAACCAAAACGGCCTTGCTGTGCTGGTACTGCGAACGGCTGAGAGCAAGGGGAACTACAGCCATAATTTTTTCCGAGAGCACGCATCCTCTTGGGTAAAACGTTCCGGAGGCAAAGTAGTCCCCCGTTTGATCTCCGGGCGGGGACTACTCGGGAGGACGTTGTTACCAGGAGACAAAAAACGCGTTCTACGGATCGGAGCGTGAAATGTCAGATCCCTTAATCAGACAGGTAGGTTAGAAAATTTAAAAATGGAGTCTGCTTTTGATGTCCTCCTTTCTCCGTCCGTCATTGTTTATTTTACTGCCTAGGTAGCAGAACTCCTTAACTTCATTGACTTCGTCACCATCAATCCTGATGTTAAGTTTCTCGCTGTTCTCATTTCTACTACTTCTCATTACCTTCGTCTTTCTCCGATTTACTCTCAAACCATACTGTGTACTCATTAGACTGTTCATTCCGTTCAGCAGATCATTTAATTCTTCTTCACTTTCACTCAGGATAGCAATGTCATCAGCGAATCGTATCATTGATATTCTTTCACATTGTATTTTAATTCCACTCCTGAAACTTTCTTTTAGTTCCATCATTGTTTCCTCGATGTACAGATTGAAGAGTAGGGGCGAAAGGCTACAGCCTTGTCTTTCACCCTTCTTCATACGAGCACTTGGTTCTTGATCGTCCACTCTTATTATTCCCTCTTGGTTGTTGTATATCTTGTATATGACTCGTCTCTCTCTATAGCTTACCCTTACTTTTTTCAGAATCTCGAACAGCTTGCAGCATTTTATATTGTCGAACGCTTTTTCCAGGTCGACAAATCCTATGAAAGTGTCTTGATTTTTCTTTAGCCTTGCTTCCATTATTAGCCGTAATGTCAGAATTGCCTCTCTCGTCCCTTTACTTTTCCTAAAGCCAAACTGATCGTCACCTAGCGCATTCTCAATTTCCTTTTCCACTCTTCTGTATATTATTCTTGTAAGCAGCTTCGATGCATGAGCTGTTAAGCTGATTTTGCGGTAATTCTCGCACTTGTCAGCTCTTGCCGTCTTCGGAATAGTGTGGATAATGCTTTTCCGAAAGTCAGATGGTATATCGCCAGACTCATATATTCTACACACCAACGTGAATAGTCGTTTTGTTGCCACTTCCCCCAATGATTTTAGAAATTCTGATGGAATGTTATCCATCCCTTCTGTCTTATTTGACCGTAAGTCCTCGAAAGCTCATTTAATTTCCGATTCTAATACTGGATTCCCTATCTCTTATAAATCGACTCCTGTTTCTTCTTCTGTCACATCAGACAAATCTTCACCCTCATAGAGGCATTCAATGTATTCTTTCCACCTATCTGCTCTCTCCTCTGCATTTAACAGTGGAATTCCCGTTGCACTCTTAATGTTACCATCGTTGCTTTTAATGTCACCAATGGTTGTTTTGGCTTTCCTGTATGCTGAGTCTGTCCTTCCGACAATCATATCTTTTTCGATGTCTTCACATTTTTCCTGCAGCCATTTTGTCTTAACTTCCCTGCACTGCCTGTTTATTTCATTCCTCAGCGATTTGTATTTCTGCATTCCTGATTTTCCCGGAACATGTTTGTACTTATTCCTTTCATCAATCAACTGAAGTATTTCTTCTGTTACCCATGTTTTCTTCAGAGCTACCTTCTTTGTACCTGTGTTTTCCTTCCCAACTCCTGTGATGGCCCTTTTTAGAGATGTCCATTCCTCTTCAACTGTACTGCCTACTGCGCTATTCCTTATTGCTGTATCTACAGCGTTAGAGAACTTCAAACGTATCTCGTCATTCCTTAGTACTTCCGTATCCCACTTCTTTGCGTATTGATTCTTCCTGACTAATGTCTTGAACTTCAGCCTACCCTTCAGCACTACTATATTGTAATCTGAGTCTATATCTGCTCCTGGGTACGTCTTACAATCCAGTATCTGATTTCGGAATTTCTGTCTGACCATGATGTAATCTAATTGAAATCTTCCCGTATCTCCCGGCCTTTTCCAAGTATACATCCTCCTCTTGTGATTCTTGAACAGGGTATTCGCTATTACTAGCTGAAACTTGTTACAGAACTCAATTAGTCTTTCTCCTCTTTCATTCCTTGTCCCAAGCCCATATTCTCCTGTAACCTTTTCTTCTACTCCTTCCCCTACAACTGCATTCCAGTCGCCCATGACTATTAGATTTTCGTCCCCCTTTACATATTGCATTACCCTTTCAATATCCTCATACACTTTCTCTATCTGTTCATCTTCATCTTGCGACGTCGGCATGTATACCTGAACTATCGTTGTCGGTGTTGGCTGCTGTCGATTCTGATTAGAACAACCCGGTCACAGTAACACACCCTCTGCCCTACCTTCCTATTCATAACGAATCCTACACCTGTTATACCATTTTCTGCTGCTGTTGATATTACCCGATACTCATCTGACCAGAAATCCTTGTCTTCCTTCCACTTCACTTCACTGACACGTACTACATCTAGACTGAACCTTTGCATTTCCCTTTTCAGATTTTCTAGTTTCCCTACCACGTTCAAGCCTCTGACATTCCACGCCCCGACTCGTAGAACGTTATCCTTTCTTAGATTAGTCAATCTTTTTCTCATGGTAACCTCCCCCTTGGCAGTCCTCTCCCGGAGATCCGAATGGGGGATTATTTCGGAATCTTTTGCCAATGGAGAGATCATCATGACACTTCTTCAATCACAGGCCACATGTCCTGTGGGCACACGTTACGTGTCTTTAATGCAGTGAAACTTCCTGGGAGATTAAAACTGTGTGCCCGACCGAGACTCGAACTCGGGACCTTTGCCAGCGCACTCTCCGCTGCAGAGTGAAAATCTCATTCTGGAAACATCCCCCAGGCTGTTGCTAAGCCATGTCTCCGCTATATCCTTTCTTTCAGGAGTGCTAGTTATGCAAGTTTCGCAGGAGAGCTTCTGTAAAATTTGGAAGGTAGGAGACGAGATACTGTCAGAAGTAAAGCTGTGAGTACCGGGCGTGAGTCGTGCTTCGGTAGCTCAGATGGTAGAGCACTTGCCCGCGAAAGGCAAAGGTCCCGAGTTCGAGTCTCGTTCGGGCACACAGTTTTAATCTGCCAGGAAGTTTCATATCAGCGCGCACTCCGCTGCAGAGTGAAAATCTCATTCTGGCTTTAATGCAGTGATTCCATTGCCTTCTGCATCCTCATGTCGTTGATCATTGCTGATTCTTCCGCCTTTAGGGGCAATTTCCCACCCCTAGGACAAGAGAGTGCCCTGAACCTCTATCCGCTCCTCCGCCCTTTTTAACAAGACCGTTGGCGGAATGAGGCTGACTACTTATGCCAGAAGTCTTCGGCCACCAATGCTGATTATTTATCAAAATTTAGGCAGTGGCGGGGATCAAACCCGGAGCCGAAGATGTTTTGATTATGAATCAAAGACGCTACCCCTAGACCACGGCTTCAAACCCATGAGTGTGGAATCTGCAAGCCAGTACTGCAGCTGGACATCCAAGAGTGGTTACAGGTGGTCTTTCCAGATGAATAACGTTTTATGCTCCCACAGACAGATGGCTGTTGGCTTGAACGGGGAGAAACGTCTGAAAACAAACACCCTGCAACAGTCGTTGGAAGAGTCCAGGCCGGAGGGCATTCTCTGTTCGATCTCCTCGTTCTGGAATGCACAGTGGATCAACACAAGTATGCACCTATCCTTCGGGACACCCCTGCATGCAATTTATTTATCATCGGCACGATGGTATCCACCAGCAGGACAGCGCAACGTGTCACACAGCTTGCAGGATACTTTAATGGTTCTAAGAGCGCCAGAATCAGTTTACCGTACTCTCCTGGCCACAGAACTTCCCCAATTAAAACACAATTGAAAATCAGTGGGACCGCCTCGGTCGGGCTGTTCGCGCCAAGGAACATAAGCCGAGAAGCCTAGCGCAGTTGGCCACGACACGAGTCGGCATAGCTCTACATCTTTGTCAGTGCCTTCTAGAACCTTATTGACTCTGTTCCTGCAGATATCGCAGCGGTCCGCATTGAAAAAGGTAGTTATTCAGGCTTTTGACAGGCGATGGCATTAATGTGGATTGACAGCCTAAAATTAGCACTTATTTAATTGTGTTATAGCAGTGACGAGCAATTACGAGTGGGACTGAGGACGGTAGGAGCAACTTGCTGTGGAAAGAGGTAGACTTCCGGGATGAGAGTACAAGAAGAGTGCAGAGCCACGTAATACTGTACAATAACCGCCATGAAATGGACAAAATCGACATTACGACCACGGCTGCAGTCTTCTCTGAAGGTATATAAACTGGTCGCCGGTTTCTCTGTAAGTAGACGCAGGGAAGGACCATACGTATGGTCGAAACATTTTATTCATCTACTGCCAGGTATTTCAGAGCATGATGCGGCTGTACAGCAGCAAACATTTACGCCTGCTTGCTGTGAATATATATGCAGAGTGCCACTCAGTAGGCTACAGGCTAGGAATCTGAAGGATATATGACGGTTCCACTAGGTGAGAACTGCAAACCACCCTATCGTATCCTGGATGGTGCCATAGCCTGTACACACTTGGATGGATGTCAGAGCCCTTTTCTCTGGAGTTCTCATACGTACTGGAGAGAAACAAAAGCAAGTAACAAATGATGTTAGCAAAGCGTATTGAGCAATAAGTGCGACCCAGAATTCTGTCAGTGCCAACGGCCTAGTCGCGGACGTAACACCGGTTCCCATCAGCTCACAGTAGTTATGCGCTGGCAGGCTGGGTCTGCCGAGTGCTGTTGGCAAACGGGATTCACTCAGCCCTTGTGTCGCCATTTGAGGAGCTACTTGACTGAGAAGCAGCGGCTACGGGCACGAAAGCTGACAACGGCATGGAGAATGGTGTGCTCACATGTCTCTCCGTATCCGCACCCAGCGGTGACTATCGGCTGAGAATGATACTGCGATCGGTCGGTACCGTTAGGCCTTTCGAGGCCGGTTCAGACCGAATTTAGTTTAGCTTTTAGTATTTTGTCAGTAGCGATACGGTACCTGTTTAGTAACAATGAAACTGTATACAAAATGAAAATGAGATGAAGTAATTCATGGCTGCCGTTATTTGGAACGACCTCTGCGAAAGGTTAGTCAGCGACATGTGACGTGTTGCGACATGTCGCCATCTCGACAAACCAGACCGCTCTGCATATGTCGGCGGAAAGCAACGGCGGCCTCGCTTCTTCAAGCGTTTACGTAACCACAGCTGCCCTGCGTGTGTTTCGGAGGTGAAACCGGCACCTAACATCAGGATAGCACGCATTAATCGTGGGCCCAATTAGCCGTTAGTAACATGAACTTGGCAGAGACGCGATAATCATCTGTAACATGCCAAATATAAAGCCGGTACAAACACTCAAGTGCGTGAATGGTCTGAACATTCACGGAAAATGATTGATTAGAAACTAAAAGTTTGTTAGAGGTAGAATCCGGAATTCAGCTGTGCAGCTGAGTATGTCATTGGAGCCCGCAGAAATTTTTTACTTTTCCGGAGGAGGAGGGGCGGGGGTGAGGGAGGGGAGGGGTCAAGGTTCAAAACTTGCGAGATTTGATACAACTAATAGGATAGGTTTGAAAACTATCTTGCCACACGAATTTGACAAGAAGCGCACGAAACTTATTGCATCTCAGAATATTGGCTGTTATCTTAGCATTTTTAAGGTAGATTACTTTGGTACATAAACGAAAAACTCATTGTAGTATTCCTGTACATGCAGAATACATATTTTTGTGTTATTAATTTGAATATGGATGCCATCTTTTTGATTCAAGGATCTGGAATAACATCATCACATGGTTAAAACCAGGTTGTCGTACAAGCTATGAAATAACGCTAGAAAATATTCACATAAATAGTTTACCCATACGCCCATAATGTTAAATTGAAAATTGAAAATTTCAGATAGCAAAAACAGTCATAATGAACGAGAAAATGCAGCTCGATTTTTAAAAAATGGCATATTAACGAACCTCGAAGTGGAGAAACAGGCAATCAACTAAAAAAAGGCTTATTCAACTTTGATTCCATATGCAGTATAAGTGCAGATATTTCTATTGCTGACTGAGGACGGTGTACATCAATATTTGCAGACTAATTATTATAGCTATTACGAGTCGTATGTTTTTTAGGTGGGGTAGTACCTCCAGGTACATGTGGCAAGAGCAAGCTATCATTGCTTATTTTACCACAGGGCTGCAGATAAGGTGCTGTTGGACACGTAGGTTCAAAACGGTTAGTCTGTACTAACAGGCGAAGTCCGAAACATCAGCTCGTATAAAGCTTGTGATTTGTTTGTGGGAACACTGTTTGAGCAGAGGAAAAACAACCAACACATTGATGTGTGCACATTTAAGGTACCACGTATAAAAATATCTGAACTTGTACCCACTACTTGATTTATAATACTGTTTGCTTATAAAACTTTACATCTATTCCCGTTGATAGACATACTGAATTTCATTCATGATTTGTATTTTATACTGTCAACTGAATTGGCTGAAGTTGAACCACATGTGTTCTCAAAGCAACGTTTTTTGGGGGGGTTGATTGGGTAAAGTGTAGCCCAGAACGGGTATACATCCAGATAGTGTGGGTAACCTCGCAAAACCATCATCAAACTTCACGGTAGAATCAACATTTATCAGCCTGAGACTGCACCGAGGTAACCTTCGTCTCTCCAGTTTATCACATCATTGTGCAGCCTTGCCAACTGGAATCCAGAATTGGAAGCTCGGTGACTGCATGTGGAGCTGTGTTTCACCCATAGACTTCGACAAGGTCCCAAAGCTAGAGAGCACATTCGTTCGACCTCGAAAATTCACACATTTTTCCCTCTCTTCTAAGGCAGGAAATGGTATTTTGTGTTTTCGACTGATGTGCTTGGGATTAAGTATGAACATACACACCTGCAATATGGTGGGACTGTGTTCTTTATCCTACAATAGCTCTGCCGTTTGAAACTAAATTCATAACCTGTAAGCAATCATGGGTTTTCCTTTGGAAACGCAAATGGTAAACTAATTTTGTGATGCTGTTGAGCACATAGTGGAGTGAGCGTCCTTAGGGGTATCTAATTCGCTTGAGCGACACATATACTGCTGCCGTGTTTGTGCGTCGGAAATCGGTGACGGAATCCGATCGGCTCCTTTCTGCAGCTCCCCAAGGGCTATACGAATAAGCAACAGCAAGAGACTGAAGAAACTATTTCGATACGATTCTGTAGAGCTTCGTCTCCATCTTGACCGCAGATCAGCACTGGAAATCGCAGCTGCACCAAAGAATCAGCATTATTTCCAGTGGACAGGATGATTAGCAAGGAAACCCAAGATATTAAAATGGTTCAAATGGCTCTGAGCACTATGGGACTTAACATCTGTGGTCATCAGTCCCCTAGAACTTAGAACTACTTAAACCTAACTAATCTAAGGAAGGATTCGAACGTGCGACCGCAGCGGTCACGTGGTTCCAGACTGAAGCGCCGAGAACCGCACGGCCACACCCAAGATATTAAGGATTGCTAGAACTGCACTATTTCTCGTCGCGGTTGGTAATATTGAAATAGCAGTTTAGTGGAGAATCAGATAGTGACTTCTAGAAATTCGAGGTAGTTCTGTAGTGGATAAAACATCTGTACCCAGATTCCAAGAGGGGAAAGTGCCCCCTATGGCCCTCGTGCGTGCAAGTCGTTGACGCGATGTGTCCGGGAAGATGCGAAGGCAGCCCGCTTTGCGAATTTGATGAACCGGTTTCCTATTTGCAGGCGTGAACTAATTAGACGTGACAGTACGGAGACGACGGTTAGTAATGAATCTTGAGGACAGCACAATCTACAGGTGCATTTTGTAGTTGTAAGAATTCTGCTAACCATTTGTAGGCTTCCTTTTGCTACTGGGACACCGATACGTGGCAATAACATCCAACAAATTCCAGCCGGTTTTCTAATAACTTATGGTGGGACACATACGTCCCGATGGTAGTCGAAGACTTAAACTGGAGTAAACAAGAGGAGTTTTAAGCTACGAAACAAAGATATATGTTTACACCAGCGCCTGGACAACGGGTTCCAGGCCACTGCCCTACTTGCTACTTGATGAAGATCGAGAGAGTTCTAATTCTGGAAGCTGCGAAAGAGAATTCGATGTTTAAATGAGTTATTGCATGGTATAAATCACATCACAGAAATTTCAACGCATAATTTGCGAATCTGTTGGCTTTATTTTCTGTGAGACGACCTGCGGTAAGCTAAAAGGCGGCAAGTGTCTGGGTTGCGACAGCGCGGCTCGGCAGGCAGCAGGCGTCATCTGCGCACTGCGCGCCAACAGGTGGTCTCCGGCGGCGCCGACAAATCGGTAGCGCCGGCTGCCGCTCTGTCGCTGACCTTTCGGCCCACGCGCCTCCACCTCCGCCTCCACCTCCGCCGCCGCCACCGCCTCTGTCCACGGCACGCGACCCGCGCGCTGCCCGCTGCCCTATCCGAGGAGCATCCTGCTATAGCTCGATCTCGCAGCCTCTGACTCTCGGGTACAACTTCGTGTTGACTGGGAGATCGCTAGTGGCCCGTTACCCTAGTCTAATGGTTCAAATGGCTCTGAGCACTATGGGACTTAACTTCTGAGGTCATCAGTCCCCTAGAATTAGAACTATTTAGCCGTTTAGCCGCGCGGGATTAGCCGAGTGGTCTGAGGCGCTGCAGTCATGGACTGTGCGGCTGGTCGCGGCGGAGGTTCGAGTCTGGCATGGGTGTGTGTGTTTGTCCTTAGGATAATTTAGGTTAAGTAGTGTGTACACTTAGGGACTGATGACCTTAGCTGTTAAGCCCCATAAGATTTCGCACACATTTGAACATTTTTAGAACTACTTAAACCTAACTAACCTAAGGACATCACACACATCCATGCCCGAGGCAGGATTCGAACCTGCGACCGTAGCGGTCGCGCGGTTCCAGCTTGTAGCGCCTAGAACCGCTCGGCTACTCCGACCGGCGTTACCCTAGTCCTTCCAGATAAAGTCGAGTGGGTTTGTTAAACGAATTTTGTCTTGACATTCAGCTTCCAACTCTTGGGTCTTAATAACCATTACTCCCGAAAGTTCTTCCATAATCTCTTGCAGAACACGTATGTTAAAGACTTGAATAGGAGCTGCCATTTATGATCGTGGTAAAATGAAAATTTCTTCAGGAAGGAGTAATATTCTACAAACATTAACTTAGAAAAAGGAAGTTAGTCTGATAATACTGACTTATCTGAAATGGACTTAATCTCGAGATCACAGTGCTAATATGAAAAGGAGCTAAGCATGATTGTTTATGAAGCGCCTATCACGCCGCGATCACTTCTACAGGAAGTAATTAGAATTATATTAATACCTTCAGCTTCTGACGGGCGTTGATATATATCAACGGGGACAGGTGACAATGTGTGCCCCGACCGGGACTCGAACCCGGGATGTCCTGCTTACATGGAAGACGCTCTATCCATCTGAGCCACCGTGGGCACAGAAGATAGTGCGACTGCAGGGACTATCTCGCACACGCCTCCCGCGAGACTCACGTTCTCACCTTATATGCCCACACACTACACTCGTAGTGTCCCACCCCAACACACTCATTACTCATGGAAGACATTCTACCGAGTCCCGAACGAACAGACACCATTGATGTTCTGCAGCCGTCCCGAACGAAATTAGAATTATATTAATACCTTCAGCTGCTGACAGGCGTTGATATATATCAACGGGGACAGGTGACAATGTGTGCCCCGACCGGGACTCGAACCCGGGATGTCCTGCTTACATGGAAGACGCTCTATCCATCTGAGCCACCGTGGGCACAGGAGATAGTGCGACTGCAGGGACTATCTCGCGCACGCCTCCCGCGAGACTCACGTTCTCACCTTATATGCCCACACACTACACTCGTAGTGTCCCACCCCAACACACTCATTACTCATGGAAGACATTCTACCGAGTCCCGAACGAACAGACACCATTGATGTTCTGCAGCCGTCCCGAACGAAATTAGAATTATATTAATACCTTCAGCTGCTGACAGGCGTTGATATATATCAACGGGGACAGGTGACAATGTGTGCCCCGACCGGGGCTCGAACCCGGGATGTCCTGCTTACATGGAAGACGCTCTATCCATCTGAGCCACCGTGGGCACAGAAGATAGTGCGACTGCAGGGACTATCTCGCGCACGCCTCCCGCGAGACTCACGTTCTCACCTTATATGTCCACACACTACATTCATAGTGTCCCCACCCAACACACTGATTACCTATCCCCGCTGATATATAGCAACGCCCGTCAGCACCTGAAGTTATTAACATAATTCTAATTTCGTTCGAGACGGCTGCAGGTCATCAGTGGTGTCTGTTCGTTCGGACATGTCCGAAAGAACAGACACTATATCCATTAAGTACATCTACGGAAAGTGGTCGAAGGACGGTGAAGCCACGAGTACGCAACAAGGCGTTGGACGTCCGCTCTGTAATGCTGGAAAGGCTGCGATCTGGCAGATCTCACGACACAATACAACGCTAATGGAGGCACAAGTGTTTCATAGCACACCATACAGAACACACTGTCCAAAGTGGGGCTCCGCAATTAGCGACCCCTTTTAGTTCCCATGTTGGCCCAATAACAACGTCACTTACGACTGCAGTGGACACGGGTTCATCGATATCAGACTGTGGATCAGTGGTAAGCTGCTCTGACTAATCACGTTTCTCAATGCACTAGTCCGACTGTTGCATCCGGATATGACATACTGAACCAAATTCGTCTGATCGGGAAGTGAGAAATGCTGTAAACGGCCAGCTCCGCACCCACAAACCGCTGGCCCACAGTTTACATGAATTGCGTGACCTGTGACAGACACACTCCATTCAGCAAGAGGCTTGGAGTTGCCGTTTTAAAGGGTCCACAACTGGTACGACGAAAATACATTACTGTCCTATTAAGACAGCAGGTTTCGCTTGGCCCCTAACTAGTCTCAGAGAACCACACTTGAAAACAACTACGAGCAAGCGAGGAGCTCTGTGGCTGGCACATGTGGTTTGCTTTCAGGAGGACAGCGCTTCACATCCCCAACCGACCATCCAGATTAGGGGGTTTGTTTCCTTGCCTAAATCGCTTATCGCAGATGTCGGTAAGGTTCTCTCTGAAAGAACAGGGTCGATAACATTGCCAAACCCGAGGGTGCGTTGAGTCTGTAACGATCTCCTGGTTTACAATCCCTTCATCTTTAAACTTCCTATTCTATTTTCTTTCTTTGGTAAGGACTATTGATGTCACAAACTGTTATGTCAATTTCGGAAAACAAATACTATGACCTCTACGTTTAAGTATTTACTGAACATTTAAAACGCAATCGAAACTCTGAAACTGCAATATTAAACTGAGTGCATTTTTTTTATTTATTTATCAAGTTCCGTGGGACCCAGCAAGCCAAACGTACTTGGTCATGGAACGAGTCAGTACATAGTTCACAAGATACCAATAAGTAAATTTACGAACAAATGAATCAATAAAACACGAAAATAATTTTGAAAGAGCTTACGGACAAATAACACATTACAGAGAAAAGTTCACAACCACTGCTAGGAACTCCTGTACAACGTAGAAGGAGTGTGCCACAAGGAAATGTTCCAATTTCTATTAGAATATTTCGGGTTAGTTACTCAACTTTTGCAGTTCTGTTGGAATTCTATTGAAAATCAAATCTGCTGAACAGTGTAGTCCTTTCTGTACAATGCTTAAGGAAGTGTTGCCCGAGTGCACATCGTTAACATTCCCTCTGCCACTCAGTCGTGTGATTAAAAACTGCTCCGGCCTGTTTGTAAACATGGCTGCATCACTGACAGCAGAGGTCGATCGTTAGCAGAACGAAACGGATATTCTCCATGAAATCGCCAGGGGACGGCGCCGTGAGTTAACAGAGTTCGATTTTGCAGCAGGGTGCCCGCGAGAGATGCGCAAACACAGGCGCAGTCACGGCGTGTTACATGTTTCTTGCGGCTGGCGTCGCCGCGCGTAATACCAATCCTTTCGTCGTCCAAGGTCTTCTTCCCACTCCCAGCTGCTGCGACCAGCAGCGGGCGCTGTAAATCGGCTGTTAACACTCATTAACTCGCCATTTATCTTACTGCCTCGCTGAATCGCACCGGTTGCCACTGTAATTGCATGGCTGCCCGAAGGTGTCTTTTGGTTGTAATTCCAGGATAACCATTGCAGGCACTTTCCATAAAAGATTTATGTGCAGTAAATACTTATCGAGTCATGGGACTCGAAGTCATTCAAAACACATGAAAAATATGTAACACTTGCGTAACAGCTGTTCACTTGTTTCCATCACAGTGGAAGTGGAAGTATGTTTTCCGCATTTAGACACTCTGACTTTTTATTTCACTTTGATACAAATATATGGCTATCTAACTGCACCTTATGCGGTCTCCCTGTCTCCTTAAAGACCTTACCATTGAATTTACTCGTCACTTCCTTGCAGAAGAAATTTCAGTACGTAGAATCTCTCAATCCATCTCAGTTGACGCACCGACAATTTTTTTCGCAGTACATTTCTCGTTTGATGCATATGGTAAATTATTTAGGTATTTGGTTCCCCTGCATGCTCAGTCTAAGTCTACCGTTGCCCCGCCCAAAGTAGGATACTACGTCGCTATAAGCAAGCTCTGGCCGTATTAGAGAGATGTGGATAATGCTGCAGCGACTTCGCTTGTATATGTGCCAGCTGCGCCCAACTGTGGAAGGAAGTTGCCGGTTCTGGTATCTGTCTTACAGTCCAGTGCAATCTTCCCAAAATGTTGAGAGATGAAGGAGTAGAAATTATTCAGATTTATTGCTGGGGCAGTACCGTTACAGCAAAATGTATTTAATCGTATTTTACGTATCTCTGTAGGGGTTTTTAATGGACTATTACTGCTATGTTGCACTACATGTATCGTGCATAAATTGACCTGGATAAACCACTCCCTTCCTGAAAACTATTTTTGTTTCGTTTTTTTTCTGTCTCAGCACGCAGAGCACTCGTTGACAATTTTCAACGATTTCAGTCATACTCTATAATCGGGGGAATATGTAACGGGAGAACTCGGAGTCAAGGCTAGGAAAACCTCTTGAAGCCCATGACAGGAACCGTAGAATGTCTCTGCTTCAGTTTGATGATGATATAAAACTGCGACAGACATATGACTATAAACGTTCCTGAAAAGTTGGATATGAGACACCCACCTAGTAGACCCTTATCAGTGAGATGTGGTCGGGGACGCGCTGTATTATGGACTCCTCGAGATATCGAAATTGTGATGCCATGCTTAACCGTCGCCCAAGACTAACGAAGACTGTACCGATGTTGGTGCTGCGGTTGCTGTCCGCCATTCGGCTCACGATTTAGTTTCTTCACTACGGCCATTGTCGCCGCGGTTAAAATATGCGATAGTTGACGGCAACTATATCATTGTTGTCCATGGCAGTCACGCCTAGCGGCGGCAACTGTTCCCGAATCAAGGCACTCTTGGTAGACACTAGACACGGTGGCACCTGGAAACCTCAGTCCCAGATCGACAACGAAGATGGTGTTTGGCAACCTCGATATAGCTACATTGGAAATCGTCTTATGCAATGAAAGAACTCTGCTGTTAGTGAAGGCGAGTGGAAGATTCAGATTTGCCACCAAGGATTCTCGGAATGTCCAATGCATCTGTAAAGAAAATTGAATGCTAGATGTTAGTGCGGCCAGTTCTAGAGAGTTGTTCCAGTGGTTGGAATCCTTGCCAAGTAGATACAAAAACAGAATTCTGAAGACTGCTTCTAGGTTCGTAACAGATCGAGATAGTCCATATGAAAGTGTAACAGAAGTGCTCGGGAAAGAAAGCCATTGTAGTTTTCACGAGACCATGTTGGCTAAATTTAGAGAACCTATATTCCAAGCTGGCTGATGTGGCCGAGCGGTTCTAGGCGCTTCAGTCTGGAACCGCGCGACCGCTACGGTCGCAGGTTCGAATCCTGCCTCGGGCGTGGGTGTGTGTGATGTCATTAGGTTAGTTGGGTTAAGCAGTTCAAAGTTCCAGGGGACTGATGACCTCGGAAGTTAAGTCCCATAGTGCTCAGAGCCAGCCTATATTCCGACCTGTCTGCTCCCACGGGGATCATGAAAAAAGATACGAGTGGTTATGGTGCGTAGAGAGGCCTACAGACATATTTACCTTGTTCAACTCGTGAACGAAGTGGGACAGAAAATCGGTAGTACTGATACGATGCATTCGGGAGGACGACGGTTCAATCCCGCGTCCGGCCATCCTGATTTAGGTTTTCCGTGATTTTCCTAAATCACTGCAGGCAAATGCCGGGATGGTTCCTCTGAAAGGGCACGGCCGACTTCCTTCCCCATCCTTCCCTAATCCGATGAGACCGATGACCTCGCTGTCTGGTCTCCTTCCCCAAAAACAACCCAACCAACAACTGATACGATGTACCCTCCGCCATGCACTGCACGGGGGCTTGCCGAGTAGGCCTATATTTGTAGACGCAGATGTAGAATCATCCGGTCGGATGTCTCGCGGAGACCACATCAGGACCTCTCTTCACCACAGCAGGTATCTGTAACCAAATTTTTGACGAGTGTTGGCATGACCATCTATTAATACGCGTTATGGTGATGACTGACCGAGAATTCATTGCACTGTACTTCGACTGTTTTGGTTGGTCCATGTACGTCGCAGTGAGCTTCTCCCGTGCACGTGCTTAAGGATTTCTCGTCTTCCGAATTTACTGCTACGTTGAGCGCATTTTCTTTTATAGCTGACTCGTGACCACGCAGTCGTTGAAACCGCTAATCTGGTTAGAACAGCAACAGGTGAACCAGTTCAGTTGCACGAAGGCTGTGAGCGTCATTATTTGAGCTGGCCTCTAGGTACTGAAGAATATGGAATACCGAAACCTACCATTACGGCTAAGAAGGCTAATTAATTCAGCAGACAGCTTTCGGGAGCACGTAATACGGGGCAGAAACAATACCGGGGCTGCATTACAGACTGCCATTCGCCATCGCGCAAATCCTCGTGCACTGTTTTGCTGACGACATAAATATTAATCGCAAGAGCTGATTATGTTAATGGTGCGGCGGCTGCCCGCGAAAAATCAGCGAGCGCGTACCCGCTGCGGACGACACTCGGGGGGCCCGCGGTTGCCACGAGCAACGCGGCCGAACAAAAGCAGACCGAGCGGGTGACCCGCACGCCGACACGCAGCCCAACATCTGGCTAATAAGCATATTTATTCGTGCGGCTTATGTAAAGCAGGATGGCGCGCGCATATCGGGGCCCCTTATATGTCGGTACACAGCCGGTGCAGCCCATCTGATTTACTTAGAGTGGGATGCGAGTCGTGCGGCGCGCATGCGCGAAGCCACAGTTATGTCAAATCCGCAGCGAAGCCTCCCATTATGCGTCGTTAGCTAATAAATTAGCATTGACTTAATGCAAGAGCGCTGCCATACCCCCGCCGGTAATGACCCTTTGTTGCTTTTATGCGGCCATTCTGCGCCGTCCTTTAACACGTGTTTCGCTGAATTATTTACAGAGAGCGCCGGCTCGGCGGAGGTCGCGACGGCGGAATGCTTTCAGCGCGGCCGGGAAGGCGGTAGCTTAGCGTGGTGTGTGCCGTGCCGTATCGCAGCCGGACAGTGCGGCGCGTGCTACTGTTGCTTGCCTCGCCGCAAAGGCCGACCAGTCAGCGAACACCCTGCGGGAAAGTTACGAGCACACTCTGCCAGGGAGACCGTCCTCGGCGCTCCTGAGTGGAAAGTTTTTTTGTACAGGGTGTTCAGTTCATCTAAAGACGTTGAAATATGTCGAAAACAACATAGTCCATCCAAAAACATTGTAATTAAAATTTGATCGTCTCTTAGGGAGACATCCACTGATAACAAACTCAAGTACCCATCGTACCCTGTGAGTGGGGACGGGAGGGTAACTTTGAAACCTTCAATAGGAATCCCAATTGCCGGCCGTGGTGGACGAGCAGTTCTAGGCGCTACAGTCTAGAACCGCGCGACCGCTACGGTCGCAGGTTCGAATCCTGCCTCGGGAATGGATGTGTGTGATGTCCTTAGGTTAGTTAGGTTTAAGTAGTTGTAAGTTCTCGGGGACTGATGACCTTAGAAGTAAAGTCCCATAGTGCTCAGAGCCATTTGAACCATTTTGAATCAAAATTTGCTATTGCAGAGTGCGAGTCTACGGGAAAAAAAACCTAAGTTTTGTTTCAAACATACTTTTCGTTACGTGACAGATAGCGCTGTAATTAGAAAAATCAAAGTTGATTAGAAAGTCGTGTGTTTCAAAATGCTATCCAATGACACTTCAATTAACCTCACACCCCTACGGTTCAAGGGTAGGACCGGCAGTTATTTCATAACTTTTAATAAGACCTCACTGCATATAACGATAAGGTGTAGTTCTCTATACTGTCATAGTGGCGCGTCGAGCATTCCGCTTTTCATTTTTTCGGAAGAATACAACATTTAGAACGAGGTTTTCCATTAAAAGTTATGAAATAATTGTTTGTCCTACACTCGCAGCGTGGAGGTGGGGGAGGATGGGGTAATTCAAGTGTCATTGGTCAGCATTTGAAAACATACGATTTTCTACACATTTTGACTTTTCCGATTACGGTGTGAATTGTTGCGAAACGGAAAAGATATTTCGAACAACTCTGACGTATTTGTTTCGCAGAATCCGAGATTTCAAATTTGTCTTCCCGACCCCATACATGGAGCGGGATGGGTGGTCGAGTTCAATATCATTAGATGTCCCCCTCCGGGACGAACAAATTTTAACGTCTAGTTTTCGAGATCGAGATATTTCAGTGTCTTGAGATAAACTGGCCATCTTACACATGGTGATTCACGAATATATGCAAATATTTTAATGTGTTATTCTACAAGATTCTCGACACCCACTTTACATGTAACCACCGCTGCAATAATCCATGGCAGAGAAGATGCTAGTCTTCACAAGAATTTTTGCGTTGTTTTCAACGAATATGACGCAAATGTTTTATTCCTATTCGTAGCACAGAAAATAAAAGGAAGAGAACGTGAATGAAAAAGTAGAACCTATAGTACTTGGAGATGACCTCGCAGATCATACTGAAATCAATACGACATAAATGAAGAAGGTCGCATAGCTACGTGTCAAACAGCCATTTTCTCCTTGCCGACAAGCTGTCGTAGAAACACATGGCCATAATACCAACGACTGTTCTTATCTGTCACTACCAGTTGTTTTAATTGGAAAGCATAAAAACCTGTTAAAATGACAAGGAAATATAATATATGTAACTGTCCGTTCTTGAATGTATTAGCCGCGAACGGAGTGGTAAATAACTACGACGTTTCTCTACCGATACCCTGCTAAAGCAATTTAATAACGAATAACACAGATAGCATCACCAGAGGAATTTGGAGCGAGGATAACTGATGCTCAGAAATAAAGGCTCCTTTTTTTTAATGTCATACATGTAATTGACATGAAATGATATAATTTCGAATTTTTCGTAGTTAATCGATTCAGAATGAAATTATATCATTGCATCAATTCAGAGACCAGTCGCTACTTGTTTCTTTGTTCCACTATATCTCGGTTCGAATTTTCGTCCATTTTAAGTTGGGTCAAAACAGTTTGAAATTATAGCTATCTTATCGACTGCAGTTTGAATCATTCTGGGCACTGAGAACTAAGATCTGGGGCGCTTAAAATGTAATCATCATCATCATCATCACCATCCCATCAGCATAGGAACATCGCCACCACCATCAGCACTCAGCACTCGGTGTTGTATCTGTGCTGTATGGATGAATGTCATTTAGTTTCTTGTTAATGAGTAGCGCATTGTTTACTGCCAGCACTGATATCTGAACGATTCGGTTAATGAAGACATTGAACTGGTTTACTTTCTAAAATGCCGAGAGCAAGATTTGGTGTACCATGAGTTAAGGCAACAGTCAACTGTGTCGAAAACACCGCCTATACGAATGCAAGTGTTCATATAATTTTAATTTTTTTTCTCTACCTAATTAAATGACCCAGTAGCATCGCAAAGGTTTCAACAACTATTTCTTCTAGCACTTCTACACTTCTCTTATAACTTTCTAGAGGCTTGAAAGCGGCCGCTCGGTTTATTGGCTCTAAAATGAAATGAGGGTTCGAAATAGCTGGGTTCGGAGCAGCAGTTAAGGAACGTCGTTAAAAAGCTTCAGAGGGTCTTCGGTGACCAGACAGTGAACAGTGAGAGTGCTACGGACGGCCAACTTCAAACCGTTTCCATTTCCTGACGGAAACGAAGAGACCGACAGAAACCTGGGATAAGGGCAACAGTCGCCACTAAGAAAGCAGAGACCACACGTCAGACGTAAGATAAGCACATGCACAAGCTCATACGTCACTAGGTCGAACCCACACCATTCCCACACACATAAGCACTGATACACGATGCACCCAGCTATAACAAGTAGCTCTGTCTGCTTTGTTCAAGCACCTTATTTTACGAAAGGTCCAGCAATGTTTCGGCTTAAAAATGCTGTGCGGCAAGGCTAGACTTGAAACAAATCTTTTGAGTTGCCATTTCTCCCTCATAATTTTATGGAATACTATAAATACATTTTAAGGCAAACTACGTCTAGTAAGGATAATTTTTGTCACTTTTTCAAGCAGATCATGTTGTACTTCATCAGCTATTATCTTTGCGCATTTTTTCCCCGAGGCACTATCTCTAATTTTATTGAATAGCTGAAACAATACAGAGTGTTTCAACAAAATTACATCAGGCACATGAATTGAAATAGAAAGCTGATGAATTCTAATTTACGCATAAAACTAGTAAGTTTTTATTTTCAAAGGAATCGTTCAATCATTCAGCTACGCCTACCGATGTCGTTTTATGCAACCCGCAACGTTATATCTGGCCTTTAAAAACCATGCGCGAGATTTTCATATTTTCTCGCTCGCTACGCTCAAACTATTTGTCCTACAGAAAAAAGAACAGATATTTTTGTAGAACATTTAAGGTAGTTCAATTTTGTACTAAGGTAATATTTCACCGGAAGGCACGGTTTTCGAGATATTCAAGAAAAACGTACAAAAGTGAGCTTCAATCTTACCTCCACCCACACACTCATCCCTCATTCCCAACATTCGACCTTCTATTGTCTCTATTGATTGGCCTATTATGCTACCAACATAGTTGGACATCTCGTTAACGTTATGAATATAAACGTACCAGTGAGGATAATGAAAGAAAAACGACTTCTGTAAACGTTAAACTAAAACTAATTACGCTAACAATTCAATCCGAACTTAACTCTTACACAGTAGTTTCGTAGTCAGGACGCCTGACGAATACAACTGCGCAATTGTTTATTTTATGGCGTTAAACTTCTCAAAATCGTTAGGTAAAATTTACACAAATGTCAGTTTTACAATTTGTAAGTGCTCTACTAAGATGCTGGCGTAATAAGTCCAGTCAATAAAGACCAAGAATAGGCCGAATGTGGAAAATAATTCATGCGGTAACAAATTTTTGTACAGTGTTAGGAAGCAGTGTCACGAACAACATAATTGAAATCCTGACGAGTGGGGGGTGAGTGTTGGAGTGGAGGTCGGTCTGAAGTTCACTTCTGTACGTTATTCTTGAATAAGTCTAAGACTACGGCGTCTAAGAAATACGTATTTCCGTTCAAAATTTAACTATATTAAATGTCCTACAAAAAGTTCCTGTTAATTTTCTCTGTAGGATTAATAATTTTTGCATGTGAGAGAATATGAAAATCTTACTCGTGGTTCAAAGCGGTAGCTGAGTCTTTCTATACATGCATAGTATATAGTCTTACAAAACATTTCACGATTACTTTTCGGATCACGTATCCATTTAGTTTTCACAAATATTGAGTGTGACCTCCACCGGACGCATGTGAAACATCGAGACGATCGGTGATTGTTTTGGTTTATTCCTAAGCTGAAGACATAATCAGAGGCTATTAAGACTCAGAGAGCAGCTTCATACTTAAACAAGTTCAGTAGTACGAACTGTTGAGCTTGTTTAAGTGAGAAACTGTTATCTGAGTCTTTATAACATCTATCTTCCAGTATTAGAAGAGGAAACTTCAGGAACAGGAGTGTGCCTAGGACCACGGCCTACTACCCATAAAACGAACATCACCAAGCCGCAAAATGGCTGCCGTGGAAAATTGCACTTTACGATACAGACGATAGTCAATTTCGTCCCGTAATTTTGCAGAGTATCTGTAGTTACTGCATTCACGGATATTGACACGAGGCGTAGCAGGTCACCCGACACTGATAATGAAGGTACACATACAGTGTGTTTAATAGAAAGAAAATCGCATGCCGTGGAATCAGGAGACCACAGAAGTCGTGCGACCGATGCAGGGCCACACTCACTACCAAAATCACGCCGCTCAGTTGGAAACGTATTGCACCTGTTGCATTGGAAATAATTTTCCCTAATCATATGCGACCGATTATCTCGCTATTTAGTCCCCTTCCCCAAACCAACCAACCAACCGAATATTGATACTCCCGTATTTCCAAGCTGGTGGGCTATATTGATTAAAGTGATCGTTCTCGAAACCACGACAACAGACATGCTAAACTGGAGTATTTGTATACAAAAGGGTCCGAGTTCGAATCCCGACCGGGTCGGAGATTTTCTCCGCTGTGGGAATGGGTATTGTTTTGTTCTTATCTCCGTACCGTCATAGCTGACACGGAAATCGCCTGCTTGGCGTCATACGAGGGTCACGCCAAAAGAAATGCACACTATTTTTGTAAAAATACCGTTTTCATTCTGCATGTGTGAAAGTTTTACAGTGTGTAGATGCATCCTTCCCGCTTGTTTTCGAACTTAGCTCAACCTCTTCCCGTGTGTGGCGCCGTCACAGCATGTCTTCAAGATGGGTGCTACACTTGACGTTCGTCAGAAGCAACATGCTGTCATAGAATTCCTGTGCTATGAAAACGAGACAGTGGGAAACATCCACAAGAGGTTGAAAAAGGTTTATGGAGATGCTGCTGTCGATCGCAGTGCAGTTAGTCGATGGGCAAGCAGGTTACGTGATGAAAGCGGGCACGGCAATATTGAGGATTGTCCTCGCAGCGGCAGGCCTCGTATTGCACACACTCCAGACGATGTGCAGAGAGTTGACAAACTGGTGACTGCTGACAGACGCATCATAGTGAACGAATTGTCACGCTACGTTGGGATATGGGAAGGAAGTGTTTGCAGAATACTGAAAGTATTGGCGTTAAAAAGGGTTTGTGCCAGGTAGGTTCCGAGGATGTTGACAGTGGCTCACAAAGAAACAAGAAAAACAGTATTCAGCGAACTTTTGGAACAGTACGAGAATGGTGGAGATAAATTTCTTCGAAGAATTGTGACAGCTGATGGAACATGGCTCCATCATTTTCCACCAGAGACGAACTGGAATCATGCAAATTCACCCAAGAAAAAAAATTCAAAACCACACCTTCTGCTGGAAAAGTTATGGCTACGGTTTTTCGATTCCGAAGGACTCTTGCTTGTGGACATCATGCCAAGTGGAACCACCAAAAATTCTGATGCATATGTGACGACACTGAAGAAACTAAAAGCTCGACTGAGTCGTGTGCGACCACATCAGCAAAAGCAGGGTGTTTTCCTGTTGTACGACAATGCACGGCCACATGTCAGTCAAAAAACCATGGAAGCGATCACTAAACTCGTATGGACAGCACTGAAACACCCGTCTTACAGTCCTGACGTGGCTCCATGTGACTATCATATCTTTGGGAAACTGAAAGACTCTCTTCGAGGAACAAGATTTAAAGATGATGACTCGCTTGTGCATGCTGCCAAACAGTGGCTCCAACAGATTGGTGCAGAATTTTACCTTGCGGGTATACAGGCGCTAGTTCCAAGATGGCGTAAGGCAGTTGGGAGGGATGGAAATTATGTGGAGAAATGAAAATATTGTTCCTAAAGGAAGTATCTACACACTGTAAAACTTTCAAACATGTAGAATGAAAGATAGATTAGAAAAAATAGTGTGCATTTCTTTTGGAGTGATCCTCGTATGAGATGTCTAAGCATGTGTAATTTCGTACGAGGGTATAGCTTTGCTCCAATGAATGTCCAGGATTGTCGAAACAACTTTTTGTATTTTCCACTGTTTATGTGGCAGTATGGGGTCGTCCAGAGAGCCAATTAAAATAAACTTGACCATTATAGTATCCTTTAGAAGAGGATGTAGCGCAATATAGGAACTCAATTACCGGCTGTCAGTGTGTTTTCTGACACTCCATAAAAGGCTGGAGATACAGTGTAATCTACTGAACAGTTCAACCGCTAGAGGAAAGCAAGGCACCGACGCATTCGGATGACGTTTCGAGCCCCGGTAGCAAAATTGCTACCGCCGCCATCGAGATTTACTACGTTTCTATAAGGTAACGCGACCGACCGGTGTGTCCGAGCGGTTCTAGGCGCTTCAGCCTAGAACCGCGCGACCGCTACGGTCGCAGGTTCGAATCCTGCCTCGGGCATGGATGTGTGTGATGTCCTTAGGTTAGTTAGGTTTAAGTAGTTCTAAGTTCTAGGGGACTGATGACCTCAGATGTTAAGTCGCATAGTGCTCAGAGCCATTATAAGGTAACGCAATTAACGCGGAGGGAGACCATCGAGACGTGTGGCCTATCTGGTACCTCCCGTGTGGTACGGCGACGTTATTTTAACACATGATGAGCAGTGTGTGGGAGACGAGGGTGTGGTGTGTGGCGGTGCCGCGGACATTCCAAAATTAGCGACAGCACCAGGATACGGGAATAGCAAAGCGGACATTGGCTGCGCACCTGGACGCCCCCAATAACGGATGGTCGCTCCGGGAACAATGCCTATTGACGGCACCCATACACATAACCTACTCGGCCGGTCGCGTCCGCTCGCCCAGCCGCGACGCGTTAGAACGCAAGCGCGCGCTCACACACACACACACACACACACACACACACACACACACACATATACACATGCACGCATGCGCACGTGCCCGCCAATATACTCCTGAGCTATATACTCGCGTCATTTGCATAGGAGACATACCCGGCAGCCTTTCCCTTCCACGTAATATACGCGCAATTGTGCTGATGATAAAGAATATCGGGAATGCGAAGAGCGCGACAGGAAAGGAGGGCATTATTTACGCGGGGACGAGACCACGCGAGGTTAATGGAGCGAGGCGACCGCCGTAACTCGGCCATACGTTACTGCGCCGCCCTCTCGGGCAGCGCCGTGGACCTGGAATTCTGGAGCGGCCAGCGTGGGCCGGCCGGCCCTGTCACCGCGAATACGGCCGCGCCGCCGATTCGCGCCTGCCAAGTTGGCGGCGTCACCTGCCGCAACGCGCGCCTACACACGACTTTCAGGTTCCCCCTCCGTGTTTCTATAACAGTAGTGGCTTCATGCCGCATTTCTTTGTTTCACTCTTTCACCATAATACACATAATCTTTCCGTTTGCTGTTGTGAAATGTTTTAGGAATTTCCAGCGTTTTATATTATTCGAAAATTTTGTACTTTTTTTAAATTAACACAAAACAACTAATAACCAACATAGTGATTAAAAATGGCTATAAGTACACTGCCTGATAACAATGTGAAGCCCCCGGAAGACACGGTCGAACGCCAGTGTAACTTCGTACACGTAGACATTATCGGACGGTTTGTAAGTGATTCGAGCTGCAATTATCTGCGACAGGTTAGATGGCCACCAGCGTGCATTAGCATTGTTCGTGTCCACCAGGCCTCGTAAGGTATACAAGGGACACAAAGCTCATCAGATGCCGAGTGATCACCATGAAGAACACAGTGATGCCACTACCTCGTCTGAGACGGCGTTATCAGCACTTGAAAAATTTGGAATGGGCCTCTTTGCAGGCTTCCGTTTAGCCTGCTGGTCGAATCGTGCGATATCTATATTTGTGGGGCATTTGCATGTGACAGTGACCCATTGCTGGTTTGCGCGTTATCGTTGGGGCGGGCATATTCGTCGTCAAGGTCCCAGTCGAACACATCCACCACGCGGGAGGATCGACGTACTGTGCACCAAGCACGTCCAATATGGACTTATGAGCGATACTTGCTCTTGAGTATCTTCGTGATAAACATTGTCAAGTACTGTTAAACTGTTTACTGCCTGACTCTAGTGGTTTGCTGACACTGGTGCCGTTGTCGCAAGTATTACGAATGTTTAGTAATGGTGTGTTTGTTTTCCAATAGTATACATATTTCTTTCGTCGCTTAGAATTTATCTTAGTGTGGAATCTTACGTGAAACATCAAGGAGTCACAGAGCAGTGTTAGTTTATATCACACTGGTCCCTTCAGTGTTAATCTCGTCCTCTGCTACTGAAATTAGCACAAGATGGATGACGCTTAGTTTGATTTTCACACTATCATATTGTCTGAATTGACTGAAGAATCTGCTAAAGACGCAGGCAGTGGAGAATTTAGTGAAGATGACAGTACCTTAAAGTGAGAAAAGTATGCTCTTTTATCATTCGAGCAACTGAAGAATGACGATGACGTTTTGTAACAGCTGTTTAAGAGGAGTTTTAGCAGGACATCGAGTTGGGTCTTGCTTAGACTGCAATAATGATGTCTAAAGTAGAAGACTCTCGACTAATTTTTGTGTAAATAATACAACTGGAGTTTTAATAATTATTAAATTTTGTAACCGGTACATAACATAAATCTTAACTTCCTTTCCACTAAGGTTTGAGCTGCAAAATTGTCATTATACGGTATGAAACGGGGTATTCTGTACTTGTTTCGTAAGTAAGGTATCGTTGGATACCTGATGGTTGTAATGAACTAGTGCATAACCCGTAAATTATGACTACTTTTGAATAAAACCTGGAATTGTACAATTTACGATGATTTTGTAGAAATGTAAATTTTTCCCCCTTTAGTGGGCTAGGGTTAACAGAAACCGGTACCAAGTCTTTGCAGGCAGCGAAACGAGAACAGGCTGGAAATGTGCGCATGAAGACTGCTTACAGAGGGCAACGCGTTGAGCAAGCGTTGGGCAACTGCGCCATGATCGTCTGCCGGCCGCGTTCGTAGCGCCGCGAGTTTCACCGGCCTCCCAGCCCCAATTCACTCGTCTTCTGATTGTTCCTTACCTTACATCCGGAAAACATAAATCAGTAGTCTACTGCCATAATACATATATTATGCCGTCGAGGGACTAGAGCAGATCTTATTCTGTTGTTGACCAGTCTTCCAAAAATTCTCCAGTCGCCCTAACTTGTGTACTACACACGTTTATCGGGAAAGGAAAACAAATGTCCGTAGTTACAGAGCTTAGCACTGTCACGTCATAAACTTCTCATCGGCTTCCCCAGAAGATGTAAGATTTTTGTTTCAGAAATCAGAGGAAATTGGTCAGACGTGTAAGAGCAATCTTGTATCCCTGGTGATACAAACAAAATCACGGGGAGTATACAAAATCCCTTGCACATGTAGACAAAGAGTACAAACAAACTACTAAAAGAAATATAACCAACACCCAGCTTAACGTACGCAAGACAAACTTCCGCATGTGCAACACCACTAAATCGGCATTAGCAGATCATGCATTGGGACCATCGAACCACTAAAGTCTATTCTCTATTATCAGGGTCTAGTCCAAAAATGGTTCAAATGGCTCTGAGCACTAATAGCGGAAATCGGAAAATATACATTTCCTTGAAGACACCATTTGTTCCAAGCAAACTAAAAAATAATTCGATCGCTGTCTCTTAAATAAAAGTTGTCTAGGAGAAAATCAAGATGAGTTCTCCATTTAATGATTCAAGAACGCACAACACTGGCAGAAAGGACGTCAGTGTCGTACCTGAAAGAACCGGGTGATCAAAAAGTCAGTATAAATTTGAAAACTTAATAAACCACGGTATAATGTAGATAGAGAGGTAAAAATTGACACACATGCTTGGAATGACGTGGGGTTTTACTAGAACCACCCCATTTTGCTAGGCGCGTGAAAGATCTCTTGCGCGCGTCGTTTGGTGATGATCGTGTGCTCAGCCGCCACTTTCGTCGTGCTTGGCCTCCGAGGTCCCCAGACCTCTCAGTCCGTGGGACTATTGGCTTTGGAGTTACCTGAAGTCGCAAGTGTATCGTGATCGACCGACATCTCTAGGGATGCTGAAAGACAACATCCGACGCCAATGCCTCACCATAACTCTGGACATGCTTTACAGTGCTGTTCACATTACTCCTCGATTACAGCTATTGTTGAGGAATGATGGTTCTTTACAGGAAATGCTCAATATGTCTACTGAGCATTTCCTGTAAAGAATATCATCTTTCCTTGGTCTTACTTTGTTATGCTAATTATTGATATTCTGATCAGACGAAGCGCCACCTGTCGGACATCTTTTGAAATTTTGTATTTTTTTGGTTCGAATAAAACCCCATGTCATTCCAAGTATGTGTGTCAATTTGTACCTCCCTATCTACATGATTCCGTGATTTATTCAGTTTTCAAATTTATACTGACTTTTTGATCACCCGGTACACGGAGTGTATTAAATAGCAGTGGGTACGGAAACGAGAGACCAGAATAGCGGCAGCACGACGGCGGAGCGCAGAGACAGCAGCAATTACAGGAGGCATCCGCGGGGGCGGCCACTTGGGCTGACCGGAGGGTCGCGCGCCCGCCAATTAACGGCGCAGGCGCGGCGGCGGCCGGTGACGTCACTGGTGCCTCACCGCTGCCTGCTGACGGCCACGACGATTGTTCTTGGCCATAAGGGGCGCGCGGCCTGCGTGCACGGCGGCGTCCCCCGGCTCTGTAATCGCCCGCCGCCGCGGCCACTGCCGAATCTGCTGTGAGCCATTGCTCCCTGACTCCTGGAGGCTCCACCCATTCGTCTCCCTCTCGCGCCCCACGTGGCGAACGAATCTGAAGACACGCGACTGCTGCATTCATATCTGTCAATAATTTTCTTTCAAGAATGACCCTAAATAATAACACTCGCTGACTTAATAGTTTTCTGGGTTTGGTACCGCGTCATAATGTAAAAACTACTGCTGCTATGGAAAAACCAACGTTTCGGCCACGATTGCAGCGGCCTTCTTCTTGGGTCTAATGGTTAGACCGAGAAGAAGGCCGCTGCAATCGTGGCCGAAACGCTGGTTTTTCTATAGCAGCAGTAGTTTTTACATTATGATGCAGTACCAAACCCAGAAAACTATTATGTCAACTGACTCTGGCCGCGGAAGCCTACGCAATTATATAATAACACTCGTGTTTTCCTTTCTGTAACTCTGCTTACAAGAGGTTCTTGTCTGTATGCCTTACAACGAAAACGGTTGCACACTATATTTACCTATATGCAGAATGTACCGCAGCACCTACGAAAAGTACCGGGTGTTTAGAGTCTGGTATTATTTACAAGGCCAGCTTTTATCCTCAAGATGACAGCGTTTAGGAGAAGGACACGAGAAATGTGACGAGTGGTTCATTAATATTTAGAGAACAAAAACGAAGTAGAAAAGAAATTTGAAGTTTATATGATCAGCAACCCATGAAGTTTGTCAAATTTTAGTTGAAATTTTCGGTTCGATAATCTTTGCCTAAAGATGACACCTACTATATCCTGTATAGATTCAAACAGAACGGACCAGGCTGTCAAGCTTTACGGCATTAATACAAGGCGCTCCGAAAAGATCCAACCTATTTCACAAAAACATGTCTTCTATATGAATGAAAACTTAGAGCAATTTTAATTTGGCATTAAGACTACAAAGTTCTTATTTTTAATAGAACTATCCGATTTACAGTGGTGTATCTTTCACATCCATGGAGCCGGCCGCTGTGGCCGAGCGATTCTAGGCGCTTCAGTCTGGATCCGCGCTGCTGCTACTGTCGGAGGTTCGAATCCTGCCTCGGTCTTGGACGCGTGTGATGTCCTTAGGTTGGTTAGGTTTAAGTAGTTCTAAGTCTAGGGGACTGATGACCTGAGATGTTAAGTCCCGCCGGCCGCGGTGGCCGAGCGGTTCTAGGCGCGCAGTCCGGAACCGCGCGACTGCTACGGTCGCAGGTTCGAATCCTGCCTCGGGCATGGATGTGTGTGATGTCCTTAGGTTAGTTAGGTTTAAGTAGTTCTAAGTTCTAGGGGACTGATGACCACAGTAGTTAAGTCCCATAGTGCTCAGAGCCATTTTTTTTGTTAAGTCCCATAGTGCTCAGAGCCATTTGAACTATTTGAACCACATCCATGGACGTGTTACCTTGGGGCACTTTAAAACATTAAGTTTAGGATCATATTTTTTATTTAACTTTCATACGTATTCGATGTGTCCTCCAAAACATGACAATCCTCAAATTAGTCCCATACCTTTACGAACATGTTTTGGAATTATTGCATTTGCTTCTGTTGCTATGCTGCGTCATTACCCAATAAGTTACTGGAAAGACGGGAGGGGCATATATACTAAGACTTTCTCAAACCAACGAGACTAGGTTACATTGTTGCCTATTCTCGCCAATCCATCGTCGAGACAGCTCATTATTGCGAATTACTTTACAAGCAGGTGCCAGTGCGGTGAAGGCAACGGGTTAATTAAAAGGTTTGTGTCTGGACGCTGTTGTTCTCATAAGGATGTTGGAAGGTTTCACTTTCTAGAAACTGGTATAGAACTATCATAAGGACTGCATTCGTTAAGGTATTTTCTTTTGCTTTTCACAAGGGGTAATTCCACAAATACCCCTTTTAAATACAAACGGGGACAAAAACAGCTTGGATTTCAGAGAACATGCCAGCCGGTTTCACACGAACATTTTTGGCAGTTTGTTTCCGTGACTGTCTACCTGAAATATAAACAGATATACAATGAAAATCCTCAGGTCTGGTGGCGTGCCACATAGCTTCCAAAAAATTTTTCCTACCTTTACATCAAAACAATTTGTTAATCAAAATGATATTTTTTTAAAAAAATTCTATATATTTAGACATAGTTGGTTTTGCAATAGCTGTGCATCATAACTAAAAACAGGAACTGTCACCCGCTGACAGAGCAAAACCTTCTAAGTGACTCGCCAAGAACAAACATTTACTGAATAATTAAGGACTCCTTATCTGTATACTTATACACTATCTGATCAACGGTTTCCGTACATCATTGTGGAATACGGAATTGCACACTAAATGTCGCCTGGGATGGCCCCACCAGTATGAATGGAGGTGGAAGGTATTGTACTGTGCTGTACTGAACATATTTTACCGCAGTGGGTACTGCTTACAGTAGAGGGACAGACAGTGATTGTTGGTATCAGTATAACAATGCACGCTCTCATAAAGCAATATCTATGAGGCAGTGGTTTGTCGAGAGTAACGTTCCTGAAGTGGAGTGGCCCGTCCAAAGTGTTGACCTCAAACCAATGGAAAATTTTTGAGGTGAGTTACAAACTCGATTTCGCTCCAGACCAAAGCCTCCAACATAATTTCTCTTATTCAGCTTTTGAGGAAGAATGGGCTGCCATTTTCTCTGCAGACATTCAGGCACCCCATTGACAGTGTAACCCAATTGCAGAGTTCATGCCATCATAAAAGGAGACGGGAAGACACAATCAGTAGACGAATTCTTTGGATGACATACTGTACCCAGCAGTCGTGTTCTTCAAACTGTTTAATCAAATTTATATCCGATGTGGACACATGCTGCAAGAAGCTAATCCAGCTAAATGAACTCTTTAGCGAGGCTCAACCTCTTGTTATTCCCCACTCAGCTCTTTGCTCTTCCTGCCTCCCCCGTCTCTCTCCCCTCTTTTCTCACTCTCACTCTCTCTCTCTCTCTCTCTCTCTCTCTCTCTCTCTTCTCTCCCCCCCCCCCCTCTCTCTCTCTCACACACACGCACACACACACACACACACACACACACACACACACACACACACACAAATACATGCACACGCACAAACATGCATGCAGGGACCGAGAGAGAGAGGGAGAGAGAGAGAGAGAGAGAGAGAGAGAGAGAGAGAGAGAGACAGACAGACAGACAGACAGAAGGTAGACAGAATGGAGGAGAGAAGGAAGAGAAGGAAGCGAGAGTTGATCTGTAACGACACTGAAACGGTGACCCTCAACATTGCAGAAATCACGAGCAGCCCCTCGGCCGCAGTGGGCGTGATACGCAGGTGGCAAACGTGGGCGGCGACTGCAACAGAGGCTGCCAGTCGGTGTCTGCGCTGCACTGTGCTGTACTGTTTATACCGACGGAACTGTAAGGTACGGCCTGACACTGCCCAGCGCCATGCTTTAAATCACAGCCATTATAAATACTGCTGCTGCCGTGTTCGGTAAACACCCATGCAACGCTGCCCAGCGTCTAACGTCTGCATGACGCAGTACGGGAGTCCGTTGCAAGCATTCTGCCCTACGTGCACCGAACTACTTCACGACTCTTTTGCAAACATCCTTTATTACATTCACTGAGGTTGACTACGGTTTCATATGGTCTTCAAATTAGAAAACAGCCTTTTACAAGCTTATAAGTCCCATTAAAAGAGCACACTGGTCACTATGGGTCACTGTAGATGGAGCATAAGTTGTATCTGGCGGGCATGTGACCCTCCACTAATAACCTAAATCACATCAATGAAGTTATTTTTATGTGCTATTCTGCCCTATGGAATATGTGAACAAATGTGGTTAGATGTAGAGGGATACAAGATAACTGCGCCGACAAGGGGATACCATGGAAGCCTATAAAGAGACGCTATAGAGACTGTAAAATACCACAGGAATTTTAATGGGAGAGAGGAGGGTGCGAAATACACTGAAGCCCTGTAGGAACTGGTATAGGCATGCGTATTCAGAGATATGTAAACAGGCAGAATACGGCGCTGCGGTCGGTAACGCCTAATGGTTCAAATGGCTCTGAGCACTATGGGACTTAACTTCTAAGGTCATCAGTCCCCTAGAACTTAGAACTACTTAAACCTAACTACCCTAAGGACATCACACACGTCCATGCCCGAGGCAGATTCGAACCTGCGACCGTAACGGTCGCGCGGTTCCAGACTGTAGCGCCTATAACCGCTTGGCCACCCCGGCCGGCGGTAACGCCTATATAAGACAACAAGTGTCTGGCGCACTTTTAAGATCGGTTAATGCTGCTACAATGGCAGCTTATCAAGATTTCAGTGTGTTTGAACGTCGTGTCATAGTCGGTGCACGAGCGATGGGACACAGCATCTCCCAAGTAGTGACGTAATGGGGATTTTTCTGTACGACCATTTCAGAGTGTACCGTGAATATCAGGAATCTGGTACCTCCGACATGGGAAAAATATCCAGCAAGAACGGGACCAACGACTGAAGAAAATCGTTCAACGTGACGGAAGGGCAACCCTTCCACAAATTGCCGAAGATTTCAATGCTGAGCCATCAACTAGCGTCAGCGTGCGAACCATTCAACGAAACATCATCGATATGGGCTTTCGCAGCCGAAGGCCAACTCAGGTACCCTTCATGACTGTACGACAAAAAGCTTTACGCCTTGGCTTGGGCCGTCAACATCGACATAGCACTGTTGATGAAAGGAAACATGTTGCCTCGTCGAACGAGTCTCGTTTCAAATTGTATCGAGCGGGTGGACGTGTACGGGTATAGAGACAACCTCATGAGACCATGGAACCTGCATGTCAGCTGGGGCCTGTTCAACCTAGTGTAGGCTCTGTAATGGTGTGGAACGTATGCAGTTGAAGGGATATGGGACCCCTGATACGTCTAGATACGACGCTGACAGGTGACACGTACGTAAGCATCCTGTCTAATCACCTGCATCCATTCATGTTCATCGTGCATCCCGACGGACTTGGGCAACTCCAGCAGGACAATACGACATCCCACACGTTCGGAATTGCTACAGAGTGGCTCCGGTGACACTCTTCTGTGTTTAAACACTTCCGCTAGCCACCAAACTCCACACACATGAATATTATTGAGGATATCTGGGATACCTTGCAACGTGCTGTTCAGTAGAGATCTCCATCCCCTCTTATTCTTACGTAATTAAGGACAGCCCTCCAGGATTCATGGTGTCAGGCCCCTCTAGCACTACTTTAGACATTAGTCGAGTCGTTGCCACGCCATGTTGCGGCACTTCTGCGTGCTCACGGGGCCCTGCACGATATTAGGCGGGTGTACCAGTTTCTTTGGTTCTTCAGTGTAGAATGATATTTGGATACCGGTGCTGAAGAAGACGTGTGCCATTCTTCCACCATGGGACGATAGCAAAAGTGGACGACGCTTGGGTATTCAAAACATGTGACGCCACGCCTCTGCTCGGATGCATGAATTTTGCTGCAGTCACTAGCGAGGCAGGGTGTGAATCGGACGCTTGAAGAAGCTACGATCCCTCTTGAAAATGTCATCCGCAGATGGGTACGAAACGTTGGGTCTAAATGTTAAATCCATTCGACCATGGCGTAATAGTTCGGAACATTTCATTAATCGTACTATAAAATTTGCTGAAGTAGGTATTTCTTTCGATTGTAGACATTTATGAGCAGACATAGATAAACCTCGACTTCTACCATTTGTTGCTTTTAATATTGTTAATTATGCAACGGGAACGCTGCGTGACCGTTTGCAACATGCGCTTTTAGGTACAATTCTCTCCTTTTATATCATTGCCTGAATAGTTAATTACCAAACTTTATAGTTTCTATATTACTTCTTTGTTCAAATGGCTCTGAGCACTAAGGGAATTAACTTCTGAGGCCATCAGTCCCCTAGAACTTAGAACTACTTAAACATAACTAACCTAAGGACATCACACACACCCATGCCCGAGGCAGGATTCGAACCTGTAACCGTAGCGGTCGCGCGGTTCCAGACTGTAGCGCCTAGAACCGCTCGGCCACACCGGCCGGCTTTATTCTTTCTATCGTACATGGATATGTATTTCATAGAGGCTCGCGTAAGATAAGTCTTATAAGCTACAAGTAATAAAAACACGTGTAATGGATAATTTCAAGGCGAGGGGTGGGTGCGAGAGGGCTAGCCGATTCGTGCGGCGGGTCTGGCTGCAGCAGATCAAGGACTGCGCCGCACCTCCGTGGCGCCACCGCGCCTTCGTAATTGTAAACAGGGCCGCCAATTATGAGCGCAGGCCTCATCCCGCCGCCGTATCCCTCGCCATCTCGGCGCAGCAATAAGCGTACAACGCGGCCATACATTAGCCGCCAGTTGCTTCTTCTGCGGCGCGCCCGTCTGCCTTGGCGCAGTCTTTTTTTCTCTCCTCGTCAGTGTTTACACGGCGCGTGGCTGTACCTACGTTGGAGCAGTTAAAGAAAGCCCAGTCTGCGTCATTCTATGCGTAATTTCAATGGACGGCGTGCAGAATGGGGAATATTTTGCTGACTTCACCGTGTCTCAAACGACAGGCGTCGTTAGCTACGGTGCGAAAACGATTTCATCAGTAATGGGATTCTCCGCGTGACCCTCGCAAAAGCAACAGCTATTTAACACATGCTTTAGGTATCTTGGCTTTCGGTCATTACATCCTGTCTAAATGAAAGCTTTCGCGACCGGTTTAGTTTTTGGAAATCTTGCGGTTGGTACGGCCGTGGTCCAACAGTCTTTTCCACTTCTGACGTTTCATCTACTGCTGCAATGGACATCTTCAGGAGTGCTCCTGGTCTTTGGTGAGTGATGTGTCTTTCGGAGAGCGACGTAAACACCGTGAAAGCTTGAACCACACCCCCTTTCCACCGCGGTTACGTCGCTCTCCTACATCACACCCGTCAGTCGGTAAGGCTCACCTGAACGAGGAGCGCCTCTGAAGATATTCAGAGTAACTCAGGACGAAACGTCAGGATGGAAATAATCTCATGTACCACGACCAAACATCCACACGATTCATCAGATTCACCACAGTCTAAATGTGTGGTTATCAAACTATAAGTTTTACAGAATTGCGCGTTTATTAGTATAAAATACCAGATTCTTTAACCATCCTTGCCAGGGTATTAGTTTTGACTTCTCAATTTTTTATCGCGCGTTTTAACTATAATAAACTGAGTTAATTGTGATTCTTGTTGAATTTCGAAGCTAACCACTTTCTTACTTATTATTTTATTATTCTGTAATACTTACGTCAAAATAACAGCACCACTTTACGTACTTTTAGTCAAACACGTCCCGTTCCATAAGGAGGGAAAAGCTTTTTCCAACATATTTTCAGTTATTTCGGTAATGACATGAAAATATGAAGTGAATAGAGAATTATCAAGCACGACAATAAATATACTTAATTGCGCTGTTAAAAGGTGAGTATCGAAATATAATCAATTATTTCGGTAATTACATGAAAATATGAAGTGAATGGAAAAGTAACAAGAATGACAACTAATAAATATACTTAATTGAGCTATTAAAAGTTTAGTACCGAAGTGTAATCACATACGAGTATTTCAGCGAGAAGATTTGTTTTAACTTCAAAGCTTTTGCTAAAGGCAGCTGTAATGTAGTCATCCGAGGAAATATTGAACAACTTTGAATAGAGTTTTCTTCCCCAGAGTAAAGCTACTGTTTAGTACGCAATGATCTGTAAGAAGTGTTACTGTAATAGCAGGTTAAATCTGAAGAACAAACTTCTCGAAGTTGATTTTTTGCATATTTTGAGCATGTGTGGTAGCATAATGTTAGTAGAAATAAAAACATATTGTAGAATAAGGCCGATAGTACGTACTTAGATACTAGCTCACATTGGCTGGTTGCGGCGTACATATACCTCACTATGACATCCGTCTTATGGGGCACGAGAGCAGAATGCCTGGTCAGAGTAATATTTCAGTAGACTACCCAATATTCGCTAGAGGAAATGTAGTAGTCACACACAAGAACACAGCTCGCAGCATCTGAAAAGACGGCCAGGTTAATCGTCTAAATATCGGCAAAAATATAATCCTTAACTCCACTGGAAACACAAAAACACATCACTAATCGAACACGCCGAGATATCTCACCTACTACAGTTTTCATCCAACTTCAGGAGTTCAAACTCACGCTACAAAGAAGCGCCGGAGATGACTGGTGCCATTATTTTGTGCAAACGTAAGAGTTTGTTCCGTCGGCTGTCTAACTCGTGAGTGGGCACGAACTCTGTGTTTCTTTCCGCGCGTCACGCCGCTCTCATGCTTGCTACACAAGTAGCCTCGCTTTTTCGTGTCTGAGCGTCAGCGGTAAAATATGTTCCCGATGACGTCTTCAAATGAGGAGAAGCAAAAACTACTGAAATTAAAAGCTGTGATTCCAGAGTTCATTTGCGACCTGCACTCGGACCCCCGTTTCTGAGAAAGATCCTCGGTGGTCCCGTGCGTTTTTCCCCGCGCTAGCAGGGCCGAGTGTCATCATGTCGTTACCAAGGCTACAATTACGGTAGCGCGACCTGCCATGAGTGAATTGTATTTAATGGTCCCTGCGGAGAATCCAGAGGTACATGGTACATAAGGAGGGTCGCTTGTCCGACGGGCCTGCCTGTTAGCATCCGCCCGACACCTTTGCTTCTTGGCTGGAGTTATTCTCTTTCTTCCAAATTACCTCTCCGTTGTCCCTACAACCGTCGACAGATGTGTTCCACTGGTTTCCGAGTACCGTCACAATGCACTGTAACAAAAATAGATGGGAACGTCCCTTAAAATACAAGATGGGTACGCAACGTTCCACAGTAATACCGACCGACAAGAGGTAGTTTCAAGCAATTTCACTATTCTTGCTTCTAAAGTGTCCATTTGTTTGTAACATAAGTAAAAAAGTTAACGAAGCACGTGCCGTGTTCTGCTCTAACCGCGGCGTATCATTGTGGAAAGCCAGAAGAACGAGTCATCGCCGTTATTGTTGCTTACGACGTACTGCTGTATCAGATAGGCTACTACTTCCTGAAAATACGTTAGCATTTCCCATCTATCTTTAAACATTTCAGAAGTTTTTATAAATAAATTAAAACAGTAGTGCAGTACAACATTTCTGAATGCCTGTTGCGTGACTCGCTGAAAACTTTAGGCGTAATGCAAGCGGATAACACCTCCGAAAGGGAAGTTGCACTGGACTCGGGCCAAATTCCTATTTTAAGCACCGGTGTCTCTCCAAAGACAAAGTCTTGGTGCGTCTTTTACATTTCCACGTGGTAGCGGTAACCTCGCTGGTTGAATACTGTTCATATTTGTACCAGCTACTTGTGCACGTTACTTTCTACGTAGTCCCAACATAACAGAAACTATTTACAAAAGTAAGCACTTTTGCATCTTTACCGCAACTGATTTGTGTGCAGGGCTCCCAAAACTGTGCGAATAAGCGCTCTGAGAAAAATTATTAATACAACGGCGTTTATTTTTCAACATTTTGATGATCCTAAAATTGTTTTAAAAATTGTAATAGGATTTCTGCGTTATCAGTAATGATTTAAAATTTTAGTAATCAATGAGGAAAACAAGTTGTCTCATTTTTTAAAATTTATTTACCTTTAAAAGAAATAATGTGTTCCATCAAAATATCGGAATTCTTGGAGTGTTCCGATAGAGAAGGGTTTGCGAATCCCTGTGTACAGCAATGCGAGACATGTCACTCTTTAGAGCCTCTTTGATTAGTGCGATATCAGTAGCACTTCGACAAACCGAATCATAATTTGCAGTCAGCGATTTCTGTTGAATCTCGGTTTGAATGTAAGCCTAACTTTCTTCTTCCTTCCTCCCATTCTCTCTCTCTCTCTCTCTATTTATCTACCTATCTATCTAACTCTATCTCCTTCTCTCTGTCTCTGTCTTCTCTCCCCCGACAAAATCTCTCACTCCCTCTCCTGAATCTCCTCGTGCGTGCGTGTGTGTGTGTGTGTGTGTGTGTGTGTGTGTGTGTGTGTGTGTGTGTGTGTATGTGTGTATGTGTGCGCAGCACAGAAAACCAAGATGAACAGGGAAAGGTACAGGCTCTGTGAGATTTTGTTACCTAGACAGAGACTCGAATATTGCCGGCCGCGGTGGTCTAGCCGTTCTGGGCGCGCAGTCCGGAACCGCGCGGCTGCTACGGTCGCAGGTTCGAATCCTGCCTCGGGCATGGACGTGTGTGATGTCCTTAGGTTGGTTAGGTTTTAAGTAGTTCTAAGTTCTAGGGGACTGTTGACCACAGAGTCCTATAGTGCTCAGAGCCATTTGAACCATTAGACTCGAATACCAATTGAAAAGACTCCTCCCGATTAACGCTATAATAGCTTGGTGCAATTATCAGCCATTTTTATGTATTTTCTGAAGTTAGCGTTGCTTACACTGCCAATTTTTCCCGAAGGCACAGGAAATACATGTAATACAACACAAAGACGTATGAGGTAGGGGGCCGGCCGGTGTGGCCGTGCGGTTCTAGGCGCTTCAGTTTGGAACCGCGTGACCGCTACGGCCGCAGGTTCGAATCGTGCCTCGGGCATGGATGTGTGTGATGTTCTTAGGTTAGTTATGTTTAAGTAGTTCTGAGTTCTAGGGAATCGATAGCCACAGATGTTAAGTCACATAGTGCTCAGAGCCATTTGAACCATTTGTCAGGTATGGGACCTTCAGGAGTATGTTGAGACAGGTGTGAACACGATTTCTTTCTCCTTTTCCATCTGTCTCATCTAAATTTTCCATCAGTCTCCTCTAAATTAAGACGTGGGCGTCCAGTCCTTTGTCAATACCATTAGCGAAGAGAGATAGTTGCAGAAAAAGGACGGGAAGGAGTAGATGAAATCATGTTGGCAAGATAATATGTAAAAGTAAAGTATAACGAAGGTAGATGTAACTGTAGGTGGCCTGAGTGCATCATAATCTTCCAAAGAAACAATATGGTAAATAATGCAGCATAATGGGAGAAGGTCGGTTGATTTACAACAGTTGACTTCCTATCATTTGTTCCTGTTACAGATGACAGAACTATTCCCTGAAAAATTCACTTCCGATTACATGCTTCATTTTCGTTAAAACTAGAACAGTTCATCTTTCTAAGATCCAGCCACTTACAGGGGGGCATTTAGTTTAACGTGTACCCCACACCACGGTGCAGTTAGCCACTTTTAATGTTCATAAACGTTGCTGGAAGTACCCGTGGTCTAGGGGTAGCGTCTTTGATTCATAACCAAAACGTGTTCGATCCCCGCCACTGCCTACATTTTGATAAATAATCAGCATTGGCGGCCGAAGACTTCCGGCATAAGAAGTCAGCCTCATTCTGCTAACGGCCTTATCAAAGAGGGCGGAGGAGCGGACAGAGGTTCAGGGCACTCTCTTGTCCTAGGGGTGGGAAATTGCCCCTAAAGGCGGAAGAATCAGCAATGATCAACGACATGAGGATGCAGAAGGCAATGGAAGCCACTGCATTAAAGACACGTAACGTCTATCCACAGGACATGTGGCCTGCAATTGAAGAAGTGTCATGATGATCTCTCCATTGGCAAAAGATTCCGGAATAGTCCCCCATTCGGATCTCCGGGAGAGGACTGCCAAGGGGGAGGTTACCATGAGAAAAAGATTGAATAATCTACGAAAGGATAACGTCCTACGAGTCGGGGCGTGGAATGTCAGAAGCTTGAACGTGGTAGGGAAACTAGAAAATCTGAAAAGGGAAATGCAAAGGCTCAATCTAGATATGGTAGGGGTCAGAAGTGGAAGGAAGACAAGGATTTCTGGTCAGATGAGTATCGGGTAATATCAACAGCAGCAGAGAATGGTATAACAGGTGTAGGATTCGTTATGAATAGGAAGGTAGGGCAGAGGGTGTGTTACTGTAAACAGTGTGTTGTTCTGATCAGAATCGACAGCAGACCAACACCCACAACGATAGTTCAGGTATACATGCCGACGTCGCAAGCTGAAGATGAACGGATAGAGAAAGTGTATGAGGATATTGAAAGGGTAATGCAGTATGTAAAGGGGGACGAAAATCTAATAGTCATGGGCGACTGGAATGCAGTTGTAGGGGAAGGACTAGAAGAATAGGTTACAGGAGAATATGGGCTTGGGACAAGGAATGAAAGAGGAGAAAGACTAATTGAGTTCTGTAACCAGTTTCAGCTAGTAATAGCGAATACCCTGTTCAAGAATCACAAGAGGAGGAGGTATACTTGGAAAAGGCCGGGAGATACGGGAAGATTTCAATTAGATTACATTATGGTCAGACAAAGATTCCGAAATCAGATACTGGATTGTAAGGCGTACCCAGAAGCAGATATAGACTCAGATCACAATATAGTAGTGATGAAGAGTAGGCTGAAGTTCAAGACTTTAGTCAGGAAGAATCAATACGCAAAGAAATGGGATACGGAAGTACTAAGGAATGACGAAATACGATTGAAGTTCTCTAAGACTAACGCTATAGATACAGCAATAAGGAATAGCGCAGTAGGCAGTACAGTCGAAAAGGAATGGACATCTCTAAAAAGGGCCATCACAGAAGTTGGGAAGGAAAACACAGGTACAAAGAAGGTAGCTGCGAAGAAACCATGGGTAACAGAAGAAATACTTGAGTTGATTGATGGAAGGAGGAAGTACAAACATGCTCCGGGAAAATCAGGAATACAGAAATACAAGTCGCTGAGGTTGGTTGGTTGGTTGGGGGATTAAAGGGACCAGACCAAGTCGCTGAGGAATGAAATAAACAGGAAGTGCAGGGAAGCTAAGACAAAATGGCTGCAGGAAAAATGTGAAGACATCGAAAAAGATATGATTGTCGGAAGGACAGACTCAGCGTACAGGAAAGTCAAAACAACCTTTGGTGACATTAAAAGCATCGGTGGTAACATTAAGAGTGCAACGGGACTTCCACTGTTAAATGCAGAGGAGAGAGCAGATAGGTGGAAATAATATATTGAAAGCCTCTATGAGGGTGAAGATTTGTCGGATGTGATAGAAGAAGAAACAGGAGTCGATTTAGAAGAGATAGGGGATCCAGTATTAGAATCGGAATTTAAAAGAGCTTTGGAGGACTTACGGTCAAATAAGGCAGAAGGGATAGATAACATTCCATCAGAATTTCTAAAATCATTGGGGGAAGTGGCAACAAAACGACTATTCACGTTGGTGTGTAGAATATATGAGTCTGGCGATATATCATCTGACTTTCGGAAAAGCATCATCCACACAATTCCGAAGAGGGCAAGAACTGACAAGCGCGAGAATTATCGCAAAATCAGCTCAACAGCTCATGCATCGAAGCTGCTTACAAGAATAATATACAGAAGAATGGAAAAGAAAATTGAGAATGCGCTAGGTGACGATCATTTTGGCTTTAGGAAAAGTAAAGGGACGAGAGAGGCAATTCTGACGTTACGGCTAATAATGGAAGCAAGGCTAAAGAAAAATCAAGACACTTTCATAGGATTTGTTGACATGGAAAAAGCGTTCGACAATATAAAATGGTGCAAGCTGTTCGAGATTCTGAAAAAAGTACGGGGAAGCTATAGGGAGAGACGGGTCATATACAATATGTACAACAACCAAGAGGGAATAATAAGAGTGGACGATCAAGAACCAAGTGCTCGTATTAAGAAGGGTGTAAGACAAGGCTGTAGCCTTTCGCCCCTACTCTTCAATCTGTACATCGAGGAAGCAATGATGGAAATAAAAGAAAGGTTCAGGAGTGGAATTAAAATACACGGTGAAGGGATATCAGTGATACGATTCGGTGATGACATTGCTATCCTGAGTGAAAGTGAAGAAGAATTAAATGATCTGCTGAACGGAATGAACAGTCTAATGAGTACACAGTATGGTTTGAGAGTAAATCGGAGAAAGACGAAGGTAATGAGAAGTAGTAGAAATGAGAACAGCGAGAAACTTAACATCGGGATTGATGGTCACGAAGTCAATGAAGTCAAGGAATTCTGCTACCTAGGCAGTAAAATAACCAATGACGGACGGAGCAAGGTGAACGTCAAAAGCAGACTCGCTATGGCAAAAAAGGCATTTCTGGCCAAGAGAAGTCTACTAATATCAAATACCGGCCTTAATTTGAGGAAGAAATTTCTGAGGATGTACGTCTGGAGTACAGCATTGTATGGTAGTGAAACATGGACTGTGGGAAAACCGGAACAGAAGAGAATCGAAGCATTTGACATGTGGTGCTATAGACGAATGTTGAAAATTAGGTGGACTGATAAGGTAAGGAATGAGGAGGTTCTACGCAGAATCGGAGAGGAAAGGAATATGTGGAAAACACTGATAAGGAGAAGGGACAGGATGATAGGACATCTGCTAAGACACGAGGGAATGACTTCCATGGTACTAGAGGGAGCTGCAGAGGGCAAATACTGTAGAGGAAGACAGAGATCGTAATATGTCAAGCAAATAAATAAGGACGTAGGTTGCAAGTGCTACTCTGAGATGAAGAGGTCAGCACAGGAAAGGAATTCGTGGCGGGCCGCATCAAACCAGTCAGTAGACTGATGACAAAAAAAAAAAACTTTGTTGGAAGTGAAAGTAATTGTGATAGTCAAATCCGGATTCTTTGTACGATTATATGTATTCTCGCAGCTTACCACAGTGGCGATACACAGACGAAACAGTGATCTCGTTTTGAACGTCTTGGTCCCGCAGACCCCTAGTGGGAGGCGAAGTGTATCAGGCTATAGCTGGTCCCCCCCGCCTGCCGCGGCCCCCGCCACCGCCGCCCCCCGCGGCGAGGCGTGGCGCGCCGACCGCCTCGGTGACGTCACGCTACGGGGCCAACGCCCCTCGCGGCAGATGACCGCACGTGGGCGGCACGCCGGCCGCTACCGAAGCAGATCACCCGCCGCGCCATCGGCGCACATGCGCGAGATTTCGCGGAGTAGGCAGTACCTGCGTGCGGGAGTTAACAAAAGCTGAGATTTGGCGTTTGCTACTGCCTACTGTTATAACACAACCCATTTCATTTTTAAACGAGAATTTAACGTCCCCGTGTCGTGTAGCGCTTTTACATTTGCATAATTTAGTTACACTAACGTAGTAACACAAGCGCATTAGCTCTGAATGAAAAACACAAGTTATTGTCGCGACGACTTGACAATGTAGTTGTTGATTAATAATACAGGGTGAGTCAAAAAGGCTCTACAAGTTTGGAGTGATATAGAAATTTATTGAAGTAACTTAGAGAAAGTGCCATTGTATAGCAAACAACCTGAAGATTGATTTACGTGGTGCATCGGTAACCCATTCCGTCACCAGGAGCGCCAGTGTAGTGCAGAGTTAAAATTGCTACTTTCTCTGGTGCGGAGTGTGCTCGCTGAGTGTTTTGGTTACATGAAACGAACTCTGCAATAACTCTTCGGCGTAGGTTCATAACAGCCCCAAAGTTAATGCGTCTTGTGCCCTTAGCAAACTGAAGATAAGTGGTCCTTTCTTCTCCATGGCGTAAACTGTAACTGGCATTGCGTATCTGTATATGCCTGAAAACAGATCGACGAAGATGACCGAGATGGGATGATTTTCTACCAACCAGACGGTGCACTACCCCATTTCCTCACGGAATTTCTAGGTTTCCTCTATAATCCTGTCTCAGGTCGATGGACTGACCGCAAAGGGCCAATCGCATCGCCACCTCTCTCCCCAGACTTGACATCAGTGGATTTCTTTCTCTGGGGTTTCGTTAAAGACCACGTCCATGTTCCTCACCTACCAAACCGACCTGAAAAACAGAATCTACGCAGAAGTCGCACAAGTTACGCTCGCTTTGCGTTAGCGAATGTGGGATGAAACCGATTGCCAGTGGGATATTTGTCACATTACAAATGGTAGTCACATCGAACTGAATTGTCACTTGACACCTTTATGTGAAACCTGTTGTTGTTTGCTACAAAATGACATATAATCCGATTCTGTAAGTTATCTCAATAAATTTCTATTTAATCCAAAGCTCTAAAGTCCTTTTCGAGTCGGCCTGTAAATTTTTTTAATGACTGTGGATTTAATAAATGCTGAAGCGTGATCTAAAATCAACTGGATAACTATCTGGACACTAGTGTTATTCAAAGTGCTTAGTTGTTTGCTTCGGACGTTCTATAATGTATGTATGAGGTGAGATCGAAAAGTTACGGGAATTTTGGTTTTTCTTAAAGAATCATTTTTTCATCAAAACCAATTCTGTTCCCTTCCAAGTAATTCCCCTTGGATAAAATACACTTGCGTCAGGACTTTTCCCACTCTCGGAATCGTTTCTCGAACTCAATTTTCGTTATGGTGTTCATCTCCTTCATTGATTCTATTAACTCAAAAATTCAGAGATGAATTTGGATAACATCTCAATATAGCCACAACTGCATACCGCTGACGACGTTTTCCATTGCTCTTTATTTTCCCTTTTCAGTTCCAGGGGGGGAATACAGAATTGAAAAATAAAGTCGGACGTTGCGAACTTCAGCTGACCACCCTGTCTCAAAAACTATGAGACATTTGTTTGAAATAAACGTCGATGGAGCTACAGGTAACTGGTACAGGGAGAGATAATTAGATAAGAGAAATTTCATGGTGTTGAACACAGATTGTTGGCGGCCGTGTGATAAATGACAGTCTCATCAAAATAACTCTTACTGTACTGTCAGTTGTTACACAGCTCTCTGTATTCCAAAAAAGTGGCTCTCATCTTTGTCTGGAGCGTAGCCATGCCCCTTCTCTAATAAGGTAATGAAATACAGCGAGATCTCGAGAAATATTACGGCGATATATTAAGTACGTAATGAACCACTAATTTCAATATAAAAGGAACTTTTAGATGCTTCATTAAATTTTGGTAATAAAATTCCATATGACGCTCATCAAAGAGAAACTCGTTTTTGTTTGTATTATGTCCGGAACAGACTTCCAGCTAGTAAAAAATAAAGTGAAAACTGAGAATGAAAGAAGCATCAAAGCCATTCTTCTCTATAATTTTTTTCTACCCTGCTTAAGTGTTAAAACTCAATATCGGTAATGAACGTTGCCGGTGGTCACATTATTGTGACTGGAGCGTATAAATGAACCAGTAACGAAACGTGCCTCTCTTCTTTGAATCTTGTTCAAAAATGTCTCTAAGCACCATTGGACTTAATATCTGAGGTCATCAGTCCCCTAGAACTTAGAACTACTTAAACCTAACTAACGCCGGCCAGAGTTGCCGTGCGGTTCTAGGCGCTACAGTCTGGAGCCGAGCGACCGCAACGGTCGCAGGTTCAAATCCTGCCTCGGACATGGATGTGTGTGATGTCCTTAGGTTAGTTAGGTTTAATTAGTTCTAAGTTCTAGGCGACTGATGACCTTAGAAAGTAAGTCGCAGAGTGCTCAGAGCCATTTGAACCTAACTAACCTAAGGACATTACACACATCCATGCCCGAGGCAGGATTCGAACCTGCGACCGTAGCGGTCGCGCGGTTCCGGACTGAAGCGCCTAGAACCGCTTGGCCACCCCGGCCGGCTTCAATCTTGTCTATTTCCTTTGTCAGTCCCATCTTGTCTGATGCGGATCCCAGACTGTCTAGTAGTGGTTCTCTGTGTATGAGTCTAGCAGCACTGCATTGTGACCTCTTCTAGCTTGCAGGCGGTAGCAGGTAAGTCAACTGCGACTTCCGGAGCCTGGTTGCTGAATACCGAGGAAACGACGGAGCGGCCGACCGCTTCGCCTCGCGCCACCGCGGCCCCTGACCCCCCGTCGCGCGTCTATTTGCAGCTGTTTTCCGTGCCCACTTTTCGCTCTCGCTTTTCTCCTTTTGGAGACGGGCAGCAGATTTCTATCACCGGCCGCGACCGCGGAAGGCCACGGAGCATCACGCGGCGGCCTTAATGACGCTAATGGCAGGCCGGGCCCCGCCACGCCCGGCCGTCGGGCCGCCGGCAACCGGCAACTCGTTAGGCGCCGAGCCGAGCCGAGCGCGGCTGCGCCGAAACGCGAAGCGCCGCGCGTAATAACGGCCGCAAGAATGCGGACGCCGCGCGGCTCGTTTTTGTTCTCTGATAACAGGCTGGGCCGGCGGTCGGTACCTCTTCGGAGTCCGGTCGTGAAACATCGAACGGGCGGTTACGCTTTGGCACTGTCTAATAAACAAAAGCTCGGCCACTTGCACATCCAATGAGCTAACAACAGGGGCGACTTCCGTACATTTCTGCCGAAGTAACAACGTCCCAGTCTACTAGTTCTGGGCTGTAGGTTCGTTCTCCTGCAGCTTCGGACACGCAGTTAATAACTGTTAACGTACTGTTTCTGGTCGCACCTGTGCGCTGGTCCTGTGGCGGTAGTGTACGACAGAGCCGGTTTTTGAGAAAAAAAAGTTTTCTCCAACCTGAATATGATGCGCCTGCCTTTTCCTAATCCTCCTAAATGAGTGGTGGGCGCACCCTACATTATACCTTGAAGTTATGTCTTTCCACGACGGCAGGTGTTTTCCAGCACCCATCGAAAATAAACATTAGGATGTCCTTTTCAACTTTCGTGGTCCTGTCCTCCTCAGTTGCGCGTAATACTACGGTATGTTGATGATTTTCACTTATGGACCGTCTGACAGCAACTGAATAAAACACAATTTTAGTGCCATACGCGTTTCGCCTTTATTTTCTGCAAGGCATCATCAGTAGCCTGTAATATGTACATATGTTAGCTATTTTATTTACATTTTTGTCATTGTGCCTATAGGTTATAAACAGTTCTGGTGGTTGGTATTTCCTATTAAGTAGTAATGTTTTGAACTGTACTTACAGGTTGCGTAGACAGTTTCTTACATATTACGCTCCTGTTGCATTTTTGGTCTTGTTCTTCTTCCTATGAGCGCCAATTTGCTGTTTTTTCCGCATTCCACAGCACTATGCACTGAACGCTTCTTTTAATGCAATGTTTTGGTTTCTGTTGCCGACTGTCAAATGTTTTAGCCAAAGATCGAATATTACTGCCAAACTTATGAGTGTAACTATCGAAGTATCTGTGGTCTGTTCGTGTATGCATTTGTGTGTGTGTGTGTTTTTTGGTGTCGTTAATTTAATTTAATTTTATTGTATTTAATTATTTATTTTTGTTTATGTCCTGTGTGTGTGTTTTGACAGACACACATACACAGCACAAAAAAAAAAAATCACACCAAAACACACACACAGGACATAAACAAAAATAAATAATTAAATACAATAAAATTAAATTAAATTAACGACACCAAAAAACACACACACACACAAATGCATACACGAACAGACCACAGATACTTCGGTAGTTACACTCATAAGTTTGGCAGTAATATTCGATCTTTGGCAAAAACATTTGACAGTCGGCAACAGAAACCAAAACATTGCATTAAAAGAAGCGTTCAGTGCATAGTGCTGTGGAATGCGGAAAAAACAGCAAATTGGCGCTCATAGGAAGAAGAACAAGACCAAAAATGCAACAGGAGCGTAATATGTAAGAAACTGTCTACGCAACCTGTAAGTACAGTTCAAATCATTACTACTTAATAGGAAATACCAACCACCAGAACTGTTTATAACCTATAGGCACAATGACAAAAATGTAAATAAAATAGCTAACATATGTACATATTACATGCCACTGATTATGCCTTGCAGAAAATAAAGGCGAAACGCGTATGGCACTAAAATTGTGTTTTATTCAGTTGCTGTCAGACGGTCCATAAGTGAAAATCATCAACATACCGTAGTATTAGGATGTCCTTTGAAAAATGATTCAAATGGCTCTGAGCACTACGGGACGTAACACCTGAGGTCACCAGTCCCCTAGAACTTAGAACTACTTAAGCCGAACTAACCTAAGGACATCACACACATCCATGCCCGAGGCAGGATTCGAACCTGCGACCGTAGTGGTCACGCGGTTCCAGACTGTAGCGCCTAGAACAGCTCGACCGCACCCGGCGATGTCCTTTGACTACTAATGCTATCAGTGGGAGCAAAAGATGCCCAAGCGGAATGCCTGGATTCAAGTACTGCAGCTAATTGGTAGGAAGGCCTATTGTAAAACGATTTCCCTGAGCGCTTTCGAGGCTTGAGAAATCTAGTCGGCCTGCAGACCTCAAAGAATGTTCAAATATGTGTGACTTCCTAAGGGACCAAACTGTTGAGGTCATCGGTCCCTAGACTTACACACTACTTAAACTAACTTATGCTAAGAACAACACACACACCCATGCCCGAGGCAGGTCTTGAACCACCGGAGGGAGGGGCCGCGCAATCCGTATCATGGCGCCTCAAACCGCGCAGCCGCTAAGCGCGGCCCTGCAGACCTGATGGGATGTAAAAGCCGTATGCTCTCTAGAGCGCAGATGCTGATTTCATAATATCTTTGGTGATCAACAACATTGTTTCTCGCAGTATCTAAAACTGAGAGGCTCTGAATGATTTTTCATGCACAGGTGTGGATTTCTGCTTCAGTTTTATCCAGTTTTCAGGAGGAGTGTTGCTATTTAACGAGTCATCACACGCTCAGAAGCAATGGACCTCAGAATAAGGATAAAACCGTCTTGGTTCACAAGTCGCGTCATATCGAACAGAACATTCGGGCTTTCGTTAGTTACCAAAGCCTTCGTCATCAGGTAAGTGGAACTCCGTGGCAACCCCAGCACTCTGTAGTTTTTACTCCTGATGACAATCAAAGGGATAGTCCACCGCAAAAACCATCGAGGACACCTTACATTATGCTGTGGACCAAAGTAACAAGTGGCGTTAGTAAATGACGTGACAGGAGTAGTTTTAACTGAAGCCAACACATTATATTCGTTTTCGTGGAAATTTGATTGTGATATGTTTGCGTTTTGTGTACTGGGACATGACGCATAAAAGGCAGCAACAAATTTCACAGGTATGGGTTTGGTTGGTTGGTTGGTTTATTTGGGGGAGAGGACCAAACAGGGAGGTCATAGGTCCCAGCGGCTTAGGGAAGGATGGGGAAGGAAGTCGGCCGTACCCTTTCAAAACAACCATCCCGGCATTTGCCTGAAGCGATTTAGGGAAATCACGGAAAACCTAATTTGCCGGACGCGGGATTGAACCGCCCTCTTCCCGAATGCGAGTCTAGTGCGCTGACCATTGCGCCATCTCGCTCGGTGGTACGGGTTTCTGCAGTGTTGACATCGCAATGAATGTCCTTAGACAAGAACGTCGTCCCTGATGATGACGCAGTGACTTCAAAATCTATAATATCATAGAAACATGCTACTAAAATAGGTAATAATCTGTAATTTGTGGTAAGTTCTGTGGGACCAAACTGCTGAGGTTATCGGTCCCTAGGCTTATACACTACGTAATCTAACTTAAACTAACATACGCTAAGAACAACACACACACTCCCATGTCCAAGAGAGGACTCGAACATCCGACGGGGAAAGCCTAGAGAAAAAATAGGAAGAAGGGTTTTATTATTTGTTTTCCTTTTGTCACACCTCCTCAGTCACCAAGAATAGCCACTAAGGCTGCCACAAAGGCTTCATCATCTTACCAAAACGGTTATGACTGGTTCAGGTAGAACCACTCTGGACAACGATACGTAATTATGTAATAATATATTTTGCAGGTGCATAAAATGTCGATGGTCACCACGTGTGCCTGATGATGAAGCTTCGAGCGCTTTGCAATCGTCACAGATTAATAAACAGCTCTCAAAACAGCTGTACAATCATAATGAAGATAGTAAATCGATATTATCAGCAACAACTATCTGTCAGCAGACTTCCCCAGTTTTAGGGGCAATATGGAAGGTGTGTGGAAACTTCATTAGTCTTATGACCGAAATCAGTGCAGCTGAAGATGAAACAGAGCGGCCAGTCGAAACATCAGCAAAGTGCTGCCCTCGTAGCTGCGCGCGACTGCTCAAAGACTTGACTGCCCTTGTGTGCGCGCAGCCGGCGCCCAGTTGTAAGGCCAGTCCGCCCACCGCATCCATTCCGCGAGTACAGGCGCCACTGATGATTCTGCCCTGGGCGCTAAGCAGTGCGCGGTGGTCGGGGGATCGGCGGTGGCCTGCGGGCTGCTGGTGCGGACGCAGCTGTAAATTACCCGCGCCAGCTTAGGGTGGCGGCAAAAAGAGTGCGGCGCGGCTCCCTATATTTACGATTCGGTCTTTAATTGCGGGGCCAGTGCGAGGCGCCTGCAAGCGCCGGCCGGGTAATTGCATTAGCGTATCGGCGGCCAAACGAGCAGCCGCGGCTAATTGTGGCCGCTCTCCGCCACGCAGGGGCCCAGCCGCGCACGCACCGACCCAGCGGAGCCGCACGACCAGAGCGACCGACCAGGAGCATCAGCTGGTGTCACGGGAGACTTCAGCCGAACATTCGCAGGCCGACGAGTCGGCCAACCCCGCCCCCCTCCCCCCCCCTTTCCCCCCCTCCCGCCACCAAGGGTCACCAAACTGTCTGTGTTTGGGCACACAGCAACTGCGTGGAGGGCGCACTCCTATCTGCGCCCAGTCGCTTAGCAATTTTCACCATGACAGAACAGAAGAGAAAAGGAGGGAGTGCGGTGTGCCAGGTAGAGGTCGGGGCTAGCAGATAGCGGTGCGCTTGCGGAGTCGTTGCACCCACAACCTGTACCCAAAGGCTGTAAAATCCTACATCACTAAGGCGAACGAGTCGAAGCAGACTAGTTCGGTAATGGGGGTTAACCGACTGGTCGGCCTGTAAACGGACGGCATTACAGGCCATGGCTGCCACTTATGGACACCTGTTGCTGTCCTGCACTGGTTTCCGCACAGTAGCAGAATCATCACAAGACGGCGACCTGTAGGGGAAACAGAGTAGTCGATAGTTGGCGTCTCTTTTTACCCCACAAACTGTACTATGTTTCCACCTAAAACAGAGAGAGCGATGGAAATGACAAACGGCTCTCTAATATGTGTACTCCTCAAGCCACCTTTTGGTGCCTGGCGGAGGGTACTTATTTTCTACTGTCACTTTCCACGTTTCCAATTCAAATCGGCATGGCGTGCGGGACAAACGAATTTTTGTGAGCTGGAATCTCTCTTCTATCTTCATGATCTTTTCCCGAGATATACAAAGGATAAAGCAATGTACTGATAGACTCTTCCATGAATGTACGTACGCTCTTGGAATTGACATCAAACTTCACTGTGTTGCGCGGCGTTTCTCTTGTATCGTTTGCCACTGAGGTTGGATGAGCATCTCTGAGGTACTTTCGCTCTGATTTTCTCTATTTCCTCTATAAATGGTTCTGAGCACTATGGGACTTAACATCTGAGGTCATCATTCCCCTAGAACTTAGAACTACTTAAACCTAACTAACCTAAGGACATCACATACATCCATGCCCGAGGCAGAATTCGAACCTGCGGCCGTAGTGGTCGCGCGGTTCCAGACTGAAGCGCCTACGATTTATTGATGGACTCGTGGAATATGATTATGAACGTATAAATCAGACCGCTTCCAACGTTCATCGCCGGCAAGGACAAAGTGATAGAGATTATGACAGGTACAGAGGATTCCATATCCAACTAATGAGAGGGAATGACTAGCAGTGGCATAGAATAAACTGTATAATGCATTTTGCATATGTACTCTCCGGTATTCGTATTACACGAGAACGAGAAGTTTTCGACGACAGTGGTGCAATTTACGACTATTTGAAGTGCAGTGCGACTGAATATTTTGGTTCATTTTTTGTGATTATTTCCTGGGCAGGAGAAAAATGCAGTTTGTAAACATTAATTCTTATGGCCCTTCTTTTTCATTTGCTCCGAGTATGTGAACAGTTCCATATCCTTCACTCGGAACCAAAACACAGCAATGATCTGATCTTATCGTCGGATGCACAGTGGCCAGTGAACACATGTGATCTGCAGTCCCATGCTAAACGTACTACAAAGATATCGGACGTTGAACTGTACTTTTATTTGACAATACTCCGTGCTGAATGGTATTGTACTGGCATTTAAGATGACGTAATCAGATTGGATACTCTTTACAAATAAGTATAAAACTCACTACCAGTGGGATTTCCGACGCTAGACTAAAAATTTTAAAGTATATCTTTCTACACTTTGTTTTGTCGTTCACAAAAGATTATTCGTTTGAACTGACGCCTTTTAAAACCAAATCCTTTAGAATAACGGTTCTGAGGTCTCTGAAATACAGCCCTGTGTAAGAAAAAGATAAAAAAAGAGCTAAGAAATACATCACAGGAGTTAATGCCTTATAACTCATGCATACAGCGTACAGTCAATTCCATATCTAATATTAGAACTCTGTTACTTCTTCTATTGAGCAGCTACTCTAATCTTACTCCGCACTTCGTCATTCCATCTGTCCTTTAACAAAAAGTTAAGCAATTGTAGCATTTTGGTAGCACGCTCAGTTGCCTGCACCGTCGGCCAAGTAACTCTTTCTCCTCTTCATAGTCAGTTAACTGAATCCCGCGTACACGAAGCTTTTTTACTGCTTGTAGTTTTCTAAGCTTGTGATAAGAAGTAACAATTACTACTGCTTTGAACGGGATTGTGGCCTTACGTAAAGAAGAAAGTTTCCACTATGCTTGATACTAGAGTTGCCTTATTCCAATAGTGCCCCAGTCCAGTCCTCGTATCAAAGTTCTAAATTCCAAGTATTCGATTAGTTTGTTATTTATTTAGTTGTCGTTGTTGTTGGTTTCTGAAGCGTTGGTGTCCATCTGAGAACTATTTAAACTGTTTAGTTGATGAAGTCCCGATATTGAAATAATGATATCAATGTAGGAGATAAAACTAATCTCACAGAACTCACAAATCCATTATTATATGTAATCTGAATTTTAAATGCTAAAACTTTCTAAAACATTCGGGTACCATCGCTCAGGAAGTTGCCTTTCAATGGATTTAGGGGTCAAATGGCCATTAGTAGCTTTTCAAATATAATTATGAACAGTATGGTGAGGTAAGTTACTGATTAAAATTAAGAAACTACAGAAGCACCCGAATCCATGAACCCTACTTCAAATGGCATAATAGTTGAGTTAAAATATTGGTAGTCAAGTTAATTGATTCTCCTGTCGCTGCATGGGAGAACACTTTCAAATTTAGAAATAAAAAACACGTGTCCCGCTTTTCATTTATTCGTATTAACTGGGAGAAAAGTTTTGCGTAATTCGTCTGACTAGCGTGGGAAACAGCGTAGCGTCATTATACCGTATAAATGAAGATGTGGGTCACAAGCATTATGTTGCTTTTCCCAGATGCGGAAACAATAAATTTACTGAAGACGTGAGTAAAAGTGAGAGGAGAATGTAGAAAGAAGATGATCAGTGATCCACTGTCCGTATACCAGTGTGATGCGCTAACTATGAACAGCACACAGTGGGAGCTAGAAGAAGCATACGTGAATAGCTGCCCTTTCTAATGATACGGGACGCACGTTAGTAACCTGACACATGTCTTTGTGCAGTAACATAAAATTATTCTCATCCCTCCCACGGTTTCCTTCAGATGCTTATATGAATGCTATAAGAGACAGAAGTTATGACATATTCGCTTGACAACTGACATGAGGCGGGGGAAGATATAAATGAGCGACGCTACTAAAGCTCTAAAGATACCCGAATATTTATATTCCTATCGCCATTTATCTTCTACTCCATGGACTACGTCATTTCTCGGCTGCACTAAATCACCGCCGGAAACCTGTTTCAACCACTGTTGCGTCACAGGAAAATGCCGATGGCTCACAAGCAGTACCTTCCAATTCTTCCGTATGATACGATCGGTTCTTCGTCTGTTTTCGTGGCCTCCTTCGCTGGGCCCAAACTGTGAAATTGCTAATGCGATTCTGATAAGGAACCAATAATGCCAGTTCTCCAAAATTATGTAACCGAGTGGAATACTTTTTACAGAATGATAAATGAGGTATATAAGTTTCACAACATAGAGGACGATAAACTCCACTACATTGAAAAAGATTCTCCAATATTCAGTTAATAATACAAACATACAGGTTAGTAGGAGATTCACTTTACCAGCGATACAGGTGACATAGAACTTCGAGATTCTAACTGCCGCTTTACTCATAATGCAAAGCACACAGTATGAGAACAATTAACTTCTTTGTTAACGAGGTATTCATTCATCGGTAGCTACAGTTCTTTCGTAGAAGAACATTCTCCAATATGACTTCTTGCTTTTTGCTTCCGTTTCGGGTTCTGAAGCCGATTTTTGCTGTCTAAACGTGGTATCGAAACCCTCAACAATTTTTCACTGCCTAATGTAATTGCTCAAGAAGATGAACAAGGCAAAGAGAACTTGATGAATTTAGTACTTCCTTCGTTTAGGGGTGTGCACTTCATCAGCTTCTGTCGTGGTGTAGTATGGTCAGAAGCTATATAGTACTGAATTTTCCTGCGCCCAATAGGAACAAAAAATATTGACATTATGGGCTTTTTAGAAAACATATGAAACAATAAATTCTGTTTCCTTTATACTTAGAAATAGCTACTAATTAAATAATCGCTTTTAAGTGGGCGATGCGACGCCACATAAAAGAAACAAAACTGTTTAGTCCAGCTAGGTGAGTGCCTGCCAAAATTCTGTGTCACGTACTACCCGAACCACTTGAAAAAGTCGCTGTAGGTATGACGTAATTGTTACAGACATATCATTTGCATTTCATTTCTCGAAGTTTACATTAGATGTCGCAGATTTTATATTAACAGATTGAGTGATGTGGTTATTGAATACTGAAGTCTTATGTTCTTATGAAAGAATTGATTAACAACATATAATATAAGCGAGACTTTTTACTTTAAAATACATCGTTTTGAAACCTTAGGCTTATTGGTACTCGTATACCAAAATCTGGATATCATAACTTTATGAGAAGAAATATTTCATATGTAAGACTGCCTTGATTGTACGAAATACAATGACGTAGTTTATCGTTTTCGACTGCCGAACAGCGATCATCAGAAATGTAAAAATTGTGTGGTGACCAGTTTCGACAGAAGCTTGCTGGCATCATCTGATCTTCGGAAATTTGAAGTACGTATCTATTAATTACATAGCGGGAGCACATCCCACTCATAATACAGCGCAAGTACAATGGTTTGTCAGTAATGAGAAGATACAAATGCAAGTAAAAATGCAAGATCGAGATGATGCAGCAGATTGTTACAGCGTGTGCGGTGATATATCGAGTATAACAGGAATGCTTAAAGAACTTACAAGAGGACTTCTGCAAAAGAGAAGACTTTGTCCTCGAGAAAATCCGTCTGATTATTTAGAGAGTATAATTCTATGTACACTGAGCAACTGTACTATCGCCTCCAGTGCATAACTAATGAGGATGATTTAAGAGCCGGCCGGTGTGGCCGAGCGGTTCTAGGCGCCTCAGTCTGGAACCGCGCGACTGCTACGGTCGCAGGTTCGAATCCTGCCTCGGGCATGGATGTGTGTGATGTCCTTAGGTTAGTCAGGTTTAAGTAGTTCTAAGTTCTAGGGGACTGATGACCTCAGAAGTTAAGTCCCATAGTGCTCAGAGCCATTTGAACCATTTTTGATGAGTTAGGACACATTGGAACGCATGAAGAGGGACACCATCGGCTAAGAATCGCTGGCTCTGTCAGCCAGTGGACTAGAGTAGGGCATGATTAATATCAATACAAACCGCTCTCTGATGTGCACTGCAGCGGGACTTGATACCCACATTTGTAAAAGGTAGTCAGAAGGAGACTGAAAAGTTTGTAAGGGTGTTGCAGGGTAGTTTGTGGTGAGAAATAACTGTTAAGAGAAGAATTCTATACGTTGCGCCGTTTCCGAGTTAATTAGCACTGAAGTCAGCCAATCAGGCCGTTGCGCGCGCAGATTCAAGCGGCCCGCCAGAGACGGTGTCGCGAAATGTGTCATTCGTTTGGTTTCCTAAAATTGAAGAAGAGAACCGGTACAAAAACTGGATTGGGACGGCAGTAAGGTTCGAATCTGAGTCGAAAGCTGAGCAGTATGGTCCGCTACCATCTACGCTATGATAACAACGGACACTACGTTTATCTGTCAGGCCGCTTGAATTTGCACGCGCAACGGTCTTATTGGCTAACGTCACTGCTAATTAACTCGCAAACGGTGCAACGTATCGGACTGTTTCCGTAACAATTATTTCTCAGAATAACCTAAGCTGTAACACCCTTATAAACTCTTCAGAATTTTTCTGTGCATCCTGTATAGGTACAGACGCAAAAGACATCTGAAATACTTCGCCAGAGAAGGCAATGTTACAGCATTTCCAGAATCACACGTAAATGAACGAAATATTGCGGCTACAGGGGTGTTGAGAAGTGGCGCCTAGTTTCGACTCGGCTCGTAACGTTGCACGCCTGTCGGTCGGCAATTTGTAAGCATTGAAGGCAGTAAGCGGCGCCACGCATCGCCGGTAATGCGACACCCTCGCATTTTACGACATGCCGAGGGCGCCGCCTTGCGGAACACGCCTAGAGAAACGCCGCTGCGGCGGATTTCTCGTCTCCTCTGGTCGCTAAACGCTTTCTCGACCGGAACGCCCCGCCTGCGCTCATGACTCACGGCGGCGCGGCAGCTAACCTCGCGTGACTCCCGCAAGAACACAAGAGACCCCAGAAAAAGAGGGGAAACAATACTCGTTCTCATCACAGTGCCGTCCCGTACTCCGTTCAGATGTGGGCGGCTACCGTCGTCCGGTGTCCTGCAACAGTCAACGGGAGTAGAGGAATTCGTTACTTTCATGAACTTCCGGTTCGCCGCTTCCTATGTTCGGATGCTCCAGTTTTCGTCCGTAATTACATACCAGCTCGAAATTTGGTATAGTAGACGGTTCTCTAAAATTACTGTTTGATACTGAAGTGCCTTGCATAATGGAATGTAGTCGAATTAAGTCGGGTGATGCTGAGGGAATTAGATTAGGAAATTAGACACTTAAAGTAGTGAAGGAGTTTTGCTATTTGGGGAGCAAAATAACTGATGATGGTCGAAGTAGAGAGGATATAAAATGTAGACTGGCAATGGCAAGGAAAGCGTTTCTGAAGAAGAGAAATTTGTTAACATCGAGTATAGATTTAAGTGTCAGGAAGTCGTTTCTGAAAGTATGGGGTGTAGCCATGTATGGAAGTGAAACATGGACGATAAATAGCTTGGACAAGAAGAGAATAGAAGCTTTCGAAATGTGGTGCTACAGAAGAATGTTGAAGATGAGATGGGTAGATCACATAACTATTGAGGAGGTATTGAATAGAATTGGGGAGAAGAGGAGTTTGTGGCACAACTTGACTAGAAGAATGGATCGGTTAGTAGGACATGTTCTGAGGCATCAAGGGATCACAAATTTAGCATTGGAGGGCAGCGTGGAGGGTAAAAATCGTAGAGGGAGACCAAGAGATGAATACACTAAGCAGATTCAGAAGGATGTAGGTTGCAGTAGGTACTGGGAGATGAAGGAGCTTGCACAGGATAGAGTAGCATGGAGAGCTGCATCAAACCAGTCTCAGGACTGAAGACAACAACAACAACAAACAACATTGAAGCGCATCACGAATGATATATGAGATGGAAATAATCATCTGAAGATTGGAACTCTCTCTTTTGTCCGCGTTCGTGTACCAATAATTTTTTCTTACAGTTTCCACCTTGAACAAACGAATTTCTTGTACTGAAATTACAGCATCATTAGAATGTTTTTTTCTTTATATTGAATATTAGGAAATATTACTTTATACTACCTGTTCATGTATAATTTTAGCTTTTCAGATTTTTAAATATCAAAAAATTTAAGAAATAAAAAATACATCATGTACTCATCCTACACATTCTTACTGACATGCACACACACACACACACACACACACACACACACACACACACATGGTCTTTCACATTAAATAAAATAATGTTAAACATGTCAGTGTTAATTTTTCCTCTGTTATATTTTTTATTTAATCTTCTTTTCTGTATGAAGTTCCTCTATACAGGTTGGAAACTCTGAAAGAAAGACTTGTATAAAGCAGAATGAAAAAGAGACAGGAACCACAGCAGAAGGCCGGAGTGGCCGAGCGGTTCTAGGAGCCACAGCTGGTACCGTGCGACCTGTACGGTCGCAGGTTCGAATCCTGCCTCGGGCATGGATGTGTGTGATGTCCTTTGCTTAGTTAGGTTTAAGTGGTTCTAAGTTCTAGGGGATTGATGACTCAGAAGTTAAGTCCCATAGTACTCAGAGCCATTTGAGCCATTTAGAACCACAACAAACAGTGAGTCACTCTTTCTATCAATACTCAGTTTGTTGACGACATTCCAAATTGCTATTCCGTATATTAACCATTCAGAATGCGTTATTTGGCAACCTCTCGTATAATCAGTTTCAACTTTGTCTGACGTCTATTCAGTGGTCTAGACGCCACAACACAATACAAAAAAAAATAAATACAGTAATTGAATTAGTTGTCGATATATTGTAGTGAGATACTGGATCAAAATCAACAGAAACTAGGCGAATGTCTCTTCCTGTTAAGATACGAACAAGAGAAACTTCTACAAGATTTGTTAGTGTTGCCACTACTCGACGGCCAGCTACTTTTTTGAGCTGTATATGTTACCATAGTTCATTAGTCTGCAAGTTTTACGTGATTATTTTTCTTCTGTTTCAGGTACTCAACAGTTTAGTGAAAGAAGACTGATAAAATGGTTTTTTAAGTCGTACTTCGGAAAGGACAGTAGTATGAGAAAGTAAGTGTTGGATTACTTGCAGATAGCATTATATCTAGAATTTGTTTTCTGTTAACTTCCATGTTCCTTGAGAGCGTAATAATATCGTCTTACCTCCACTTATTGTTGTGATGTGATAAAGAATGTCAGTAACCAAAATGCTTGAAATGTATTCGCATTGCGAATGTTCTCAATCAGCAGTTGTATAATGGAATGACGACAGTGAAAATTTGTGCCGGATCGGGACTCGAACCAGGCACAGATTTTAATTGTCGTTGTTTCATTATTGCTTCGGCACAAATTTTCATTGTCATCATTCCATTATACAGCTTATTGTTGTCCATATTCGCAATTGAAAAAACATTTCACGTCTTTCGTAACAGCTGTTGCCGCCTCAGTGTCTGTTCCTTAGCGCATGCATGCGTCTCCGAAGGAACATTGCATCGTACTTTTGAATAACACAGGCACTACAATATCATAACAAAAAGTTTTGCGGTGTTTCTATAAATGTCAGCTACTTAGTTTCTCGGTGCAGTACAAATGTATATTACCTTGACAGATCGCTACATTCAGATTTCCTGGAAACGTTTGTTAAAGCCGTGGATAATGCTCTGATTTATGTCTCCTACGTGACTATTTCTACGGTATAATCTTTCAGCTCACTTACTACTTCTGTTGTCGTGCCTGTAAACAAATACTACAGCAGTAGATGCGTCAACTTTGTACGCCATTCTACCAACAAAATGAGGTTCGTGTTGTCCGACATCGCGTGAATCAGTTTTGTTGTGAGAGTTGTCAATCCAGATCTGCAGCCGTTCTAGTTGGAAATTGAATTTTGAGGTAAGTTCCTGTGGGACCAAAATGCTAAGGTCATCGGGCCCTAGGCTTACACACTACTTTATCTAACTTAAACTAACTTATGCTAAGGACAACACACACACCCATGCCCGAGGGATGACTCGAACCTCCGACGGGGGTAGCCGCGCGAACCGTGGCAGGGCGAATGGACCTCACGGCTAACCCGCGCGGCGTTCTAGTTGGAATGTCGACTAATAAAGTAGTCGAGTATTAATAAGTTGATGCAACACGGGGGATAAGTGTTCGGTATCTGGACTACTGATGCAATTCACAATACTTTGACATCTCTGTAAGAAGTTTTTTCGACCCAGTGGTAACAACACTTCCCTACGCCAGGTATCAGCTAGCGCATTGTGAAGTGGAGCTCTGCTAAGTTCTGTACGTTAGTACGAAAACTGAATTTGTATGTGGTACAATAGGTGGAGCACGAGAGAATAAGTTTGGAAGTCATTCGTCAATCATCATGTAAAAGAGGAACTAAAACAAGCAGGAACATCGCCTCACTTGCAGCTAGCTCTTGTTAGAGGCGCGCATACCACCCTCCCCTTGCAAGACACCTGAAACTTACTACCGTAGATTACGTCCAAACAGACTACTCTTTACAGCGGTACCTGTAGCTGATGACATAGAATCACCGTGATAGTGCAAGCATTCTTGTAGTTTAGAAAGATCACGTCACAAAATCTATAGCAATAAGACCACATTTGGAAGTATGATGAAATGCCTAAGGTGCACATTAACTCTGTGATTTAGCACACCCTACAACTATTGGACAATAGCAAGTACGCGATAGTTGCGAAAAGCTGGAAGAGAGAAATATGCAATTTATCGACGTTCTTCGACCATGCTTTTCTCGTAGATAGTGAGGTCTCTTCTAGTAGGCAAAGGTTAATTGCAACGCGATCCTTAAGTTCCTGCACGCTACTGATTGCCGATGACCGTTACGCCCTCAGCTCCTTTCTCTATGACCTAGCCGCGGCAACACACACACACACACACACACACACACACACACACACACACACACACACACACACCACATACTCACTCACATTCTCTCTCTCTGTCTTTCCCCTTCTCCCCGTATTTCCCTCTCTCTCTCTCTCTCTCTATCTCTCTATGCCTCCCTCCTTTTCTTTGCAGTGAACTATTCCCCAGTTTGTTACTGTCTAAGCCGAGGCCCTTCATGTCAATAAAAACGCATAGAATATCGGCTTCATTTCTGGGAATCACCATATTGAGTCAGAGATGAGATTATTTGACAGCGGTATTACAGCAAAAGGTTTCGCCACGTCGTAATCGAAGAATGACAAATTCTGTCTGCTACCTACCAAAAAGGGATTCTGTGATTTCAAAAACCCACTGGTGAGAAATATGTGTTGGACATCCAGTGATGTGGTCTTAGCTTTTCCCTCACGTTCAATTTTTCGAATTGTCTTACAAGAGAACTTTCTTTCTGTCATTTGCTGGTGCCTTGTCCTGCTGTTTCGCTGGGTCGGCACGGTTGGGATCGGATTTGGCAAGGTTTATTTTAAGGGGTGGCTGGATGCCCTTCCTGCCGCCACCCCATACTTCCCAGGATGGAATTATTGTACCCCAGCTTTCTGAGTCTAGTGTAATCCATGGAATAGTGCGAACGTGTTGAGATGTCTGTGAGCCGTGTAACTGAGGCGGAATGTGGGGGCCAGCCAAGTATTCACCTATTGGGATGTGGAAAACCGCCTAAAAACCACATCTAGGCTGACCGGTACACCGGCCGACGTCGGTAATCCCCCGAGCGGTTTCAATCCGGGGCCGGCGCTCTCGGCTAACGTGCTGGGTCTGTCTTGTAAGACAACATATAAGTAATATTCAGAGAATGCCGAATAGCAGGAGGAGGAAGTGAGAATCTATTGCACATTTTATTTAGTATAAAAGATCAAAGTGGATTCCGACAGAATGGGGTAACTTACTAATACCGTATGACAGACTTGTCTAATACCTAGATCTCTAGTGCGCATAACCAAATCCGAACTATCACATCCAATTCTGAGAAGCCAGCTGGATTATGTATAAGATGCTTCCGTGTGGTATCATCACAGGGACAGTGATAGACCAGAATAAACCCATGCCGCATCTCGTGGTCGTGCGGTAGCGTTCTCGCTTCCCACGCCCGGGTTCCCGGGTTCGATTCCCGGCGGGGTCAGGGATTTTCCCTCCCTCGTGATGGCTGGGTGTTGTGTGATGTCCTTAGGTTAGTTAGGTTTAAGTAGTTCTAAGTTCTAGGGGACTGATGACCATAGATGTTAAGTCCCATAGTGCTCAGAGCCAGCCAAACCCATGCAAAGCGTGCAGCCATTATCCCTAAAATTTGCTGTTTATAAAAGAAATGGTGACAATGAAACTATCACAGGTACTGTCGCTTCTTTGCAAACAGAACATCAGTGTACGGAAATAGTGCTAATTCTTACATACAGTGAATCGCATTGAGCCCAGGAAGCACTAAAAAGTAGATGAATAGCAGCAGTTGCCAAAATTGTCTCCCAAGCAATACACTCAATATCCCGCTGTGTTGAACATTTCGATGTTGTTGAAGCATCAAGAAAGAAACTTTTCGTTTTAATATAACTGCAAGTACATTTCTTGTTATTGTTGTCAGCAGACGCATGAGTCCGAAGACCTTTCTGTCCTTAAACTTCTTAATCGTCCTCTTCGAAGAATAACATTAACTGGTTGCTCCACTTTCCCTTTGTCCTTGGCAGTGGACTAGCTAATCGTCATAAAGCAGCGAATTTTGGCATATCACCGCCCTGCCTGTAGGATGTAATGTAGTCGCTGTTTCGAAAGTCATTACTTACTTGAACATCATCCTGCTTATGTCAATTCCGTTTCGTCGCTGTTGCTTCGAAATGGAATTGTGTGCTATATACGCTATCGCCAAATTATCAAATCTCGATGACAAAGCGTACTGTCTTCCGTACTGAATTTTTATGTATTTTCTTTACCACAATGTAAAACACTAGTCAATGCCAAAACTGTTTCTTAACATCCGTGACTATAACATTTTAACTTCCGTATGTGCTCCAAAACTCATCTGAAATGATTTGACATCATAAGAAAAATATAATTCCTTAGCAGTTTAGCTGGTATCTCTGTGGGGCGCTATAGCAAAAAAAAAATTTAAAAAAAAACAGCCATTGTATACCTCTCTGCAGGTGGCGGCTGCAGCGCCCGCCGTTGACTACAGAAGTCACGCCTCGTTCCCGGTCACGGAAAGTATCCATGAAATGTAAGAACACGATATTTTCAATGTAACATTATTTCGACCTGCCAGCTTTTATCACATCTTTTCTTGTGTATTATCATTTGCCTGACAAGGAAAGCACAATCATCGCTCGTCCACCTCCGTAACCGAGAACTCAACGTGACAGGCTCTCGTGCGCGGGGGGAGGAGGGACAGCTTCGATTTCCGGTACTGACAGAGATGTTTCCTTGTTGAGACGACTGGACCAGAGTGATCCGAGCATCTTGTGGTCATTCGAGGAGCTACCTGATTGAGAAGTACCGGCCCCAAGGTCTAAACGTCGAAAACAGCCGGGAGTGTGGTGTGCTGATTCCGTACCGCTCCATAGCGCATCCGATCATGCGTGGTCGAGGATGGTTCAAATGGCTCTGAGCACTATGGGACTTAACATCTATGATCATCAGTCCCCTAGAACTTAGAATTACTTAAAACTAACTAACCTAAGGACGTCACACAACACCCAGTCATCACGAGGCAGAGAAAATCCCTGACCCCGCCGGGAATCGAACCCGGGAATCCGGGCGCGGGAAGCGAGAACGCTACCGCACGAGCACGAGCTGCGGACAGGTCGAGGATGACACGGCAGTCAGTCGACTACTGCGTGGCCTTTACGGTATGATCGCGGGGTTTTCTTTTTTCCCATTTTTTCGCATCACTGGCACAGGGATGACGCGGAACGCTGAAGGAGCACACAAGCATCGTCCAGAGGTTAATTTCAACGGCGCCATCCTGCGTCATCAATATTGTATAAGCGTTTATAATTAACTACAGAAAAATTTACAGACACTCATTTACACAAGTGAACATCGTAAAAGCTGTGCAGCTCCTAATGACGTAAATACGCCACTTTTTTCTGTACGCGTACAGTACATTAAACAAAAGTGGTTGTTCCCTCTAGACGAGCCACAAAACACCTTTGCATTGCGACTGTTGTGAGTTACAAGCGAAATTTATGGCGAATATGGTGCGTGTGCTGTTTGTGCTGCTGAGACCCTTGCTCGCGCGAGAGCAGCTGCTTAGCTCGTTGCAACTGTGTACGGCAAAAACCGGCGCGCACAGCCCATTAACGGGCGCTGCGCAGGAGCGCCGGGTCAGGCCGTCCCGCTCGGCTATTATGCTCCGCCGTCAGCCGGGGTTCAGCCGCGCCGCCCACCGATGCGCGCGCCGATATTTCTGCAATTTTTACGGCGCGACACCGCGCGGGCACTGAACGGGGCGCCCCATTGTGGCGAGCCACAGGCCATTGTGGTGTCGCCTGAGTCGGATAATTGACACGGCGGGCGCGCGTGCCTCGCCAGGTGGTCCGCCAGCGCCAGCCGGTAGCGTACCGAGCAGGCCTTTGTTGCTTGCATACCCAGTAGCGGCGGTGCTTGCCCGGAAAGGCTGCGAGCTCCCTGCTACGGTACTAGTCTTGTGTACAACGTAGGCGGCGCTACTGCATGCGGGTGGTTTTTTTTTTTTTTTGTCCTTTCGTCCTGCAAATTCGAACATATCTCTGTCGCATGCACACACCCATAGTCCAGTTCGTTGACCTGAAGGCAACTAGTTCTAACACTGTCAGAGCAAGCGACTTTTATTTCCAATCCAAGTCACAAAATAGATATGAATAGGTAAAGGTAAGGTAAAGTTCCTCCTTCCGGAGCTAAACTGGCTCGACCGACCAACGTGTCATCCTACGCCAATGGCGTCATTGCATGCAGTATCGCGACCCACGAGAAATAGGATCCCGCACCGAATATGTGACGTCACATCAGTCGCCTTGTCCGCCGTATTTAGAACGCTCAACTCTGTGCAGGGCCCTGCATAGAGACGTATGACACAAGTGACACCCAATCAGCTACCACGTTCGAAGTCCGTGACTTTCGAAGAGCGCCCCATTCTGCTCTCTCACGATGTCTAATGACTACAGAGGTCGCTGATATGGAGTACCTGGCAGTAGGTGACAGCACAGTGCACCTAGCATGAAAACGTATCTTTTTGGGTTAAAAATGGTTCAAATGGCTCTGAGCACTATGGGACTTAACGTCTGAGGTCATCAGCCCCCTAGAACTTAGAACTACTTAAACCTAACTAAGGACATCACAAACATCCATGCCCGAGGCTGGATCCGAACCTGCGACCGTAGCAGTCGTGCGGTTCCGGACTGCAGTGCCTAGAACCACTTGGCCACCGCGGTCGGCTATGTTTTTGGGGGTGTCCGGATATTTTTGATCACATAGTGTACATCGGACCAATACGTACCAGGCCATATTACTTCTTTTACCCATAACATCGTGCTAGTTGCGTAATGAAATGGCAAGGGGACCTGAAGCATTTCATCGCTGACAGAAATAATAATAGGCTTGCATCCTGTTACAGACCCAGATGGTCTTTTAGTATTATTCTGCGTTGTGTGGTATTTGTCAAGAGGTAATTGTAGAATTAGGAGCAATACTTAAACAATCGCAACTACGACAGTAAAATGTTATCATTTCTTCTGCGATTAATTTGCCATTCATTCGGTAATGTATGATGCGAAGAGAGAGACAGAGGATCCCGAGTTATGCGTTTAGTCGCGGCAGAGCTCATAGGTGCATGTCATGTCCTCTGCTTAAGTGGCGATCCCTCGGCCTCGTAGAAGGACGCCATAAAGTAATAAAAGCTGCTCCTGATGCACTAAATCCGCGAGAGGTGACTGTGAGGCAGTCGTAAAGCGACAAACATCGTACCGCAAAAAAGGAAGCGGACGTTCATTGCTCTCGGTAATTGCCTAATCACGATTAGCAGGGGCAAGCGACCGCATAATGTAGCGTCAGTCTCTCCTAGTGTTGGACGCTGCTAAAGAATATTCACACATGGCTTAGCATTCGTGTGTGCGCGGATAGCGGACGGCGAGGTGTGTGCCGAGTGTGGCGCCGGTGGTCGGCGCGGCTTGGACTTGGCTTAATTACTAATTGAGCTGGTGGCAATTACGGCGGCAAAGCGAGCACGCTGCCGCTTTCAATTACAGCGCGCCTTTGTAATCCGCGAGGCCAGCTGGTGGCCGGCCGACACTGTCTCGGGGGAGGACCGATGTGTAGGCGAGGCGGTCGCCTAATGCGACCCGCCATTACAACACTTGTTTCGCTAATGCGTAATGAATTTTACGAACGGGCGCCGCGCCGGCAACGTAAATTACGTCGGCCAATAAGCGCTCGCGGGAGAGCAGGAAAGGCAAAGAATGCTGCTCTCTACAGGGACCTGGAGCAAAGGGCATCTTTGGTGGATACTCACTGCCACCCACGTACCGCTGGCATCTGCGAAAGACGTGGGCTGCGGTTTAACAGGCCTCGAAGAAAGGAAAAGGGAGTAAGTGCGTAATTTAAGGCTAACACTGAGAACGCTACTGACCAACATTATTTCTCTCGAGTCAGAAGTACACAAATACACTTATTTGCTCTAATAGCAGCTACCTAAAATTTGTAGCACCTCTCAGACTGAAAACTTCAGTGTATACACGACTATCGAAGGGTACAATACCGTAAACTTCTGCGAAATCATACTGTGCGACCACTGGCAACGAAGTGGTCCACTGCTCGGCCTAAGAAGCAGCTTTGGCAGGTCATTCCATGTGGACTGCAATCTCAATTAATGATATGTGCTACACTGTGGCGTGGTGGGAAACTAACAACGGGAATTGAAGCAAATAATAAGACACAGAGGTAATAAGTGCATGATAGTTCACCCGTCGGTCCCCTATCTTACTAAACCCCGTACACATTAAATGTTTAGGCAAGTTTCTCTGTAGTATCCAGACTCGCATTTAATCACGGATCCTTCGCAGGGGTGTAAATCGTAGAGACACCTTACTGCTCTTCTAGAAAAAGAGGGGACGCACATCACCTTTCCTTCGTTTGTATTATGTTCATCCTTCTGACTGATGGTTTGTGAAACTTTGGCCGTTCACTTACGTAACGAAATGAAACACCTGCATCCATCGTTTTGATGTAATTTGTTACAATGCGACCATGGTAGCAGGCACATCATCACTGTAACAGTATTCTACGAAGCCAGTTCACAGATGCTGGTCACTGTTGGGATCGTGTATAACTCGTGTTCACCCCTTCAGCGTCAGTCAAGGCCTGAAGATGGTGTACTGAGTCTGCGAAACTGGTGGCAATATAATCGGTAACAGCACAACGACAGCTGCAGGTGTTTCATTTTATTATCTTTTCTTGGGGTGACTCAGACTAGACAATTATTTCAGTCCTTTAACCAGAACTTTTGAAGCTAGTTCACCTGTTGCAGCCTGCGCGACGGCTTAGGTAGCAATACAGGATTAAGACTGTTCATGCGATAAAAAAATGAAATGTCGTGCGACGAGGGCCTCCCGTCGGGTTGACCGTTCGCCTGGTGCAAGTCTTTCGATTTGACGCCACTTCGGCGACTTGCGCGTCGATGGGGATGAAATGATGATGATTACGAATCCGCATCTAGTATCAACACATGACTTTTCACAAAATTTGACTTTTAAATTATTAAACCCTATAATGTACACGTCAACGTGTGTGTGTGTGTGTGTGTGTGTGTGTTTGTGTGTGTGTGTGTGTATGCAAACAAACAAATTTACCAGAGCGTTTGCATTTTACTTAAGAACAGGCTGGCTGCATTGGGTGAGCTAGAAGTCAACACATGGGTCAATTTGGATTTACATGTCATATGTGCCCAGAACTTTCCAGCCTCCATGAGTCTCGGGATATCTCATCCTAAGTGGAGGATGTTGGACACAGTAAGCGTTGAAGCATGTTACTCGTCCGAATTCAGAACACTTGTCATCAACTTTAAGGCCCCATATCTTCATACTGATCTTTCATCACACCATTCCAGGTCGAAATCTATTTATTGACTTCTTTCCCAACAAACTTTCAATGTGTCGAGAGTTGTTACTAGACTGCTGTGTTCTACCTGCGTAGTTGTGAGAGATTATGCATCATAAAATACTCAACACAACGTTGAACAGTCTTTGCATTATGATGATATCGTTCTGCGATTTCCGGGACAGATTTATTTTGGCGACCGCTTATCCGCTTATTTTCGAGCTTGTTTATTCCGAATGATATGTGCTACACAGTGACATGGTAACTCAAATCCGACTGCTCGGACGGAGATTGGCAGATCACTCCCGTAGAATACGACACTAGTATCCTTTGCGAAATAGCTTGATCAAGTAATCGATACTATTTGAAGACGTGAGTGCTCGTTTTTCGGAATCACGGCCATACCCCTTCGAGGCGAGCAGCAGCCGCCAGCGGTTCACTTTCGTCCGGAGCTTTTCGCCGTGTGTCGCGGTGGACGCAGGACCGGTCCGCCGGCCGGGCCTAACTGTAACAGGTGCGGGACGGCCGGCACCTGTCGCGCCGCTCTTCCGCCTGACCTATTCAAGGAACGGCACCACAACCTCGCGATCTTTGCTTCCAGTTGCTACGCCCGCACACAGTGGACAGAAAGTGCGAACCGTGCGGGCACGGCTACAATCGCAATCACTTGCGCGCGCGATCATAAAGTGAAAGTGTACATCCGTGATTTCTATTGCTTTATGCTCATAGCATAAGTCTGCATTGGGTACTGAAGACACCCGTTGCAGTCAACAGCTAACTGGAACGCTCGTTTCGTCCGTCCGCACATCTTCCGAGACGTCGCGCCAAACACCAGCTTCGGCCATCCTCTGTATGCACACATTCTTAGTGGTGTGCGCCCTGCGAGACAAATTACGCGACCAGTTGCTCCGCACATTTGATCGGAAAAGTTTATTGGCTGAACCAGATTAATTCTCTGCACTGTAGTGCTGTCCAGTCTGTCTGCCGGCCAGGGTGGCCGAGTGGTTCTAGGTGCTACAGTCTGGAACCGCGCGACCGTTACGGTCGCAGGTTCGAATCCTGCCTCGGGCATGGATGTGTACGATGTCCTTAGGTTGGTTAGGTTTCATTAGTTCTAAGTTCTAGGCGACTGATGACCTCAGAAGTTAAGTCGCATAGTACTCAGAGCCATTTGAACCATTTATAGGGGACTGATGACCTTAGAAGTTAAGTCCAATAGTGCTCAGAGCCATTTGAACAACCTGTCAGTCTAAAGAAAAAGGGTCGCCACCTTCGCTTTGACACGCGAGACAGTGTTAAACTTCTTACTCTAAATCCAATAACTGAAAACCCTACAACTACCCAACTCGCAGGAAGATTCCAAGATCTGACCACTGGATTGGAATATTAACACCACTAACAGTTCATCCATAGCCTCCAAATGGCCACTTCTGCTGACAATTTTTTTACAACAAAACAGACTTATAGTTCAAAGTGTACAGCTCAAACCTATTCCACTCAAACCGGAACGAAAACAAATGGAATTTTATTTGATTCAGTTAAACATTGCCAAAATCGCTATGTTCAGTGAGGACTACCACTAACTAGTCAGATGTCTAATCCTACCGAATACTTGCACGCTCATTAAAATGCAAAACAGTCGACTATAAAAACCAGAAAAGGACTAAACAGAACTGCACGCACTGGAACACAATCGTGGTTTTTGTAGTTTTGCGAATTTGGAAAGTAACTGCAGTTAAACACTAGAACATTAATACCGTCATGCAGCTCACACGACGTACCAATTGAACAGATCGGCTCCCGGGCATTTCCTATACAGCTGGCTGCTAAGACTCTCCATGAAATTATTTTAACATTCCGGCCTTCCAATTAGTCAGCCTCTACAGCAGAATGCAGGCACCCCGTTAGAGTTGCCACGTCCAAAAGCAAATGCGCCGGACTCGGTCTTATATCTAGCGGTATATTTTTACCTAAGAGCCGGACGATCTATTGTAGATAGAAATAGTCATTTTGATATTTTTAATTATTTGTTAAACATCAATTAGTTTTTAACCAGATAAACCTTAAATGTGCTTAAACGAAGAAAACAGTCAGTAAAGAGCCTCAATTTGGCAATTATGATAGCAACTAAGTGTTCAGTCTTCTCATTTGTTAAGTCTTTCCTTAGATCATTTCACTCCAAATATACTAAAATCTCTTGATTAAACAGAAAAACGATGATCTATTTTTCTGGTACGAAAAGTAAGAGCCGCGCAGTGTAGATGCGCGGTCTGGGGCAGTGTGGGACCCTGTCGGAGGTTCGAGTCCTCCGTTGGGCATGGGTGTGTGTGTGTGTTGTCCTTAGCGTAAGTTAGTTTAAGTTAGATTAAGTAGTGTGTAAGCTTAGGGGCCGATGACCTCAGCAGTTTATTCCCATAAGACCTTACCACAAATTTCCAATAAGTAAGGTAACTTTGGCATTTCAGTGACATTTATAAAGAAACAAAAATTAAATCTAGTAAGTATCAGTATTTCTTGTTCGAACCCACTTTATCAAGAACGGCATTTTTCTTGACAATCCTTCCATCGAACTCTTGATAGGATAATTTTAAGTTAATCATCACCATCTTCGTTATTTTGTCGGATTGCAATTTATTGCGTTCTTTTGTCCTCTGGGATTTATATGTGGCAGAAGACACTTTCGATGTTGGCATTATGGTCTGGAATAACAAAGTAATATTCTGGAAATTTCATTAATTCCGAATAACATACTTCATTATGATGTGATTTAAAATAAGAGGCCCACTTTTCTTGAGCCAAAAACTTTTTAAGGGCCATATCGTTTATTTATTTTTATTTATTTATTTATTTTTTTGCCCAGAAATTCGTGAAAATTTTGCCTCTGAACAAAGAATTAACTGTCACCCAAATTTGTTTTTCTAGAATAGAAAATACATACCTATATATCCTTACAGTATATAGCCTGGTACCACCTTATATTTATTCCTCGCACTTACATTAGCTTAGAAAAGGCGTCAGTTGTTCGTTCTTTCCCTCGTCGCTAAAAAGCCTATCAAAAGCCAGACAGCCGGGGCTTGTATATATTTGTCTGGACGTGACCGTGAAAAGCTGGACATGCGCGGCACGAATCCGCACTCTTGGCAACCCTAACCCCAATTGTCCGTTTCTTGCTAAAAGCACCTGCTGCAAGGTGCTGCTTGCTGCCATAACTGTCAGAAGTTTCTTTTCAACGGACCGTCTTGGAAAGTCAGAAGTCGTTAAGCTGGCCATTTACGCTCCAGCCACAACCCATTTAGGAGGAGTTGGTATCGACTTCGCCAAGAGTCGAAGTTGGGCTCTGTCGGGCTGGGTTAGCAGTAGGATGGGTGACCATCCGGTCTGCCGATCGCGTTGGCAAGCTGGGTGCACCCAGCCATTGTGAGGCAAACTGAGGAGCTACTTGACTTAGAAGTGGCAGCTCCGGTCTCGTAAACTGACGTACGACCGGGAGAGCGGTGTGCTGACTACATGCCCCTCCACATCCGTATCCAGTGACGCCTGACGGCTGAGGGTGACACGGCAGTCCGTGCCGTTGGGCCTTCATGGCCCGTTCAGGTGGAGTTTAGTTAGTTTAGGTATCGACTTACCTAACATCTGCAGGCTGCAGAATACTTTCCTCTCCAGATAACACCGCAGCAATATACAACAGGCCCGGGCAGACTACGCCCTCCGCCATGTAGGATACGGTGGCTTGCGGTATACGCAGATGTAGACAGATGCTGGCGAGGCCAGGTAATGATACGTTACATGCTGCGGCGGGGACTTCCTAGACAGGCCTGTGGCAACGACGGCAGATGTTCGCCGCCGTCTCCGCTCGAAAGCGAGCAGGCCGAACCGGCGCGTCTTGGGTTAACTGGAAGCGAGGGGTGTGACAGGCGAGCCGGGACTTTCACTGTTCGAGATCCGCCCAGAGTGCGGCAGGATGCCGGCCGCTCCCGTGCCGCTCAACCGGCTGCCGGCTGCCGGCGTGCCGCTAATTGGAGCGTGAGACATCCTCTGCTCTGCTCCTTCGCAATCAGCGGGTCCTTCGCCGTCTGCCAGCCACCGCCAACTAGGCGCTAGCTGCGCGCCTCTAGGCTGGAAGCGTGTGTGCAGCATTCCACGAACCGCAAGGGAACTCTGTGGGGTATCCACAGTAATAACTACTTTTTAGCGGATCGTAAATGTATCCGTGTTAAATGGACTTGCACCTATCTTATGAAGCATATAAAGTCACGTTTTATAACGGTATTTACACTAGCACTACGCATTCTAGCAATACGCTGTCATCATCAGGTAAACATCAGTTAATTGCTTTGTGGATCAAAGCAAGCGCTGACGCGGTTATTCGTGGATGTATCTGCACATTCCTACAATAACATATATTTTGTGGTTAAATGGACGCTGTCAGATTTTCATCTGTTAAGAGTACATGCGATTGATTATTATTATTATTATTATTTTATAAGTCAATATTATTTCCCGTTTGTGGTGGAGTGGTACTATATTGGCTTCAGTAGGCAGTGTCGTGGATAGGACAGACGTGGTGATGACGATTTCAGTGCCCGGGGGGATGGGGGGAGTAGCTGATAAGCTGTCTTACTTCTGAGTCATCATCCTGTTACGTTTCCACTAACAGAAGTCACTTACACAATTGCCAAAAGCTGCTAAGAAGCAACCAATAGGGTCTTTTACAACATTCCATCGATTACAATATTCAGTATATAATAACAGAACCTATCAATGTCCCTCTTAAACATATTTACAAGCGCCTGCTACAGTCGCAGGTTCGAATCCTGCCTCGGGCATGGATGTGTGTGATGTCCTTAGGTTAGTTAGGTTGGGTGGTTGGCTCTGAGTACTATGCGACTTAACTTCTCAGGTCATCAGTCGCCTAGAACTTAGAACTACTTAAACCTAACTAACCTAAGGACATCACACACATCCATGCCCGAGGCAGGATTCGAACCTGCGACCGTAGCGGTCGCTCGGTTCCAGACTGTAGCGCTCAGAACCGCATGGCCACTCCGGCCAGCAGGTTAGTTAGGTTTACGTAGTTCTAAGTTCTAGGGGACTGATGACTTCAGATGTTAAGTCCCATAGTGCTCAGAGCCATTTGAACCATATTTACAAGTAAACAAAGCCGCACTTATTGCAGTGCGAAATGTACAACCTTATTTCCCATTGCGTTGAAGTAAAGAAGATTTGATAAATCAGCTATACGATTTAAAAGCCAGAACCCCTTCCCCTATTTACCCAAGTATGCAGAAGTTGGCCTGTGAAGGCTGGAACGTGGGAGAAGAGGTACTGTCAGACGTAAATAGATGAGGGCTGGCTGCGGTTAGTGCTTGGATAGCTCAGTCGATGGAGCGAAAATTCATTCTGTAGTATGTGATTTAACTTTAAATAGTATAGGCCCTACAATAAGTGACATCTGTTCTCACACGACTTCATATGACTTCTCAATTTTTCGGATAAAATATCACAGAGTCTATTTCATTGATTGCGACAGAAAGTTGTAGCTTATGAAACATGTCCTTATACGACAAGCTGAACAGAACTCCGCTGGAACAAGCCACGGAAGGCGCAGTCGTACCGATCGTCCGCCTCTCATCCTCAGGCGATATCTACATCTACATCTATATCTACATGGATACTCTGCAAATCACATTTAAATGCCTAGCAGAGGGTTCATCGAACCGCCTTCACAATTCTCTATTATTTCAATCTCGTATAGCGCGCGGAAAGAACGAACACCTATATCTTTCCGAACGAGCTCTCATTTCCCTTATTTTATCGTGGTGATCGTTTCTCCCTATGTAGGTTGGTGTCAACAAAATATTTTCGCATTCGGAGGAGAAAGCTGGTAATTGAAATTTCGTGAGAAGATTCCGTCGCAATGAAAAACGCCTTTCTTTTAATGATGTCCAGCCCAAATCCTGTATCATTCCTGTGACACTCTCTACCATAATTCGCGATAACACAAAACGTGCTGCCCTTCTTTGAACTTCTTCGATGTACTCCATTAGTCCTATCTGGTAAGGATCTCACATCCCAGTGCTAGCCAAGCACTACAGCACTGAACTTCTGTGATCTATCGCGAACCGGTGTTGCCATTGCGGCGAGGCCATTGGCGTAAATGACAAACTGTTTCGCATTAAAATTTCGTCACTATCGGTTTCTGAGTTACTAATCAATGGATGTAAACAGCGTGGTCCAACCCATTAGTCGAAAATCTAGGCGTTGGGAAATCCTACTGTCAGAGCTGTGACGTACCGAAAGCGTTAAAAACGTCTACATTATTTAAATATCCACGAATGCGGACTAAAGTCTCATGGATGCGGATAAGCCACTTGCAGATACCGTGTGGAATCAGCTCTCATTTTCTTTGTCCCCGCAAACCTAGTAAGGCATTGGACTCGTACTGTGGAGGATCAGAGTTCAAATCCCAGTACAAGAGTTTACGTATAATTTTTACCTTATTTTCAGAAATCGCTCAAGAAAAATGCTGGGATGTCGTATTTGAAAACGAGACCGTCGGTTTTTTTTTTTTTTTGTATTCTTCCCTGATCCGAGCTTGTGCTCCTTCTTCAATGACTACGGCGTCACTGGGGCATTAAATCCTAATCTTTCTTCCCTTCTCACAGGCACACGAATTGTCCTCAAGGAACTAATTCCCAATAGGGACGATTTGTTACAGAAACAACATAGTGTAGCTCACTTAAAGATTTTATTATTATTTCGGCTACAACGGGCATCGATCTTAATAAACTTAGAACTTCAGAAATAAAGTTCACCATCAATGTACAGTAATTGCTAAGTCTCATTTTCGTATGGCTCAATCGCCGGATGCAGGTCTTCAAATTGGCGACTTGGATGTCCTTAATCTACTCCACTTATCGGAATGGGGAGAGTGTACCTACAGTTTAATGCGCAGTGGGAACCATATGTCATTCCACAACTCATCACACCGTTCAGAGGTGAAGGCTAGACTACACGAAGACAGAAAACTGTGTGGTCCGTCCGGGATTCCATCCCGCGAACTCTTGCTTTCCAGGCGTGCGCTTTGCCACTAAACCCCAGGACCGACGACAGTACTGCATCGAAGCAAGATGACACTTCCCAATGCAACCGTACTGGAAGTTGTAACCTAGCTCAGTAATAGGAAATACTCATGGCGGTAATTGACATTAAACGCTCTATTCGAAAAGTTCATTTTTATTGTGGCAGGATTTCGATTCCTGTTTCCGTAATTTCTTTCGTTACTTTACTTTTTGTCAAGTGAAATAATTTATTAAGTGCGATAACATAAGACGTGCAGTGGAGCCCATTAACGGAAAAGGTTAAACGAATACTGGGGCAAGAAATCGTCCACGTCTGTATTAAAGGAGTTATAAAATCTCGAAAATGGCAGCAGTTAGCAGCATTAGAATTACTGATACAACGGAAATCATTCAGCCAACCAGGTGCACGCCAAACGTTTATTCAAATCCTTACCGATGTTTCGACAGATATTAGCCCGTCTTCCTCAGAATAAGCAATAACACCTAAAAACAGGATATACGGTATTGCAACCATTACATGGACGTCGTATGTGCAGCAAAAAGAAACATAAATTATTACCTTCAGTAGAAATCTAAAGCAAACCTACGTGTCACATATTGCGTGAAAAGTGAAGTCATAGGGTTTAGTCAAAAGATATGTCCTAGGGTAAAGGAGGCGGTAATGTTCATGCTTCTTCTTACGCTGAGTCTTATACAGTGTGCACACTCTGCTATTAAATTTGAAGACTCGGTAATTTTTCATAAGGAAGAGAAGAATTTTAGATTGGACTTCCTGGGACAATTTCAGGTTTTTAAACACAGTAATAATTATAGAGGCTTTATCCATAACGATTGTGTAAAGTTAAAAAAAAAACTTTTTCGATGGGTTCCGGACATTTCTTGAATTGACACAGCAGCTATATCTGGTTTCCGCGCTGTTTCGTGATGTTACTTCCCTCAAAGACGCAATACGTCATTATTCTACTCTAACTTGCGTCAATGTTTTGTTTACCACTTGTTTAGGTTTATTTCCTTTTTGTAGTTTTGCTGTGTTACTGATTGTGTAATGCTATTTTAAAGTAATTTTATTTACACATCAGGTGTCTTTCATGGTTGGCACCGCTTCCTATGTGAGTGCCACCTGCTGCCTTGCACTTTGTGTCCTGTTAGTTGTCTCTCTGTGTTTATGGTCCGCGTCTGACTTAGATTTTACAAGGATCATTTTTACTGCTCATTAAGTCATAACATTTATATAGATCGTTTTATTGTTGACTTAGCCCTACGACTTTGTTTCTCTTTTTACGTAATATGTGACACGTAAGTTTAATTTATATTTCCACTGCATTAATTTTTTATGTTTTTTCTTGCTTAACATCTGACTTTCAAGCACTGGTTGTACTAGGGTTGCCCAGAAAGTAATGCACCGCATTTTTTTTCTTCTACAATACTTTATTGAACATCATGAGAATTACACACACGAAAGAACGGCATTTTATCTACAAACCCTATTTCTCCACGTAGTCTCCATCCCGTTCTATGGCTTATATGTCCTTTCGGTACCAATCCTCGTTTTGGTGGCGGAGCCAGTGCTTCAGAATGTGAATCACCTCCTCATCGTCCTCAAAGTATCTTCCACGAATAGCATGCTTTAATGGCCCAAACATCTTCAGCTCGCTACAACATGTCAGGTGTGACAGCCGTGGATGATCTCCCAGACCGTTGCAAATCGTGGAGCTCCGCCGAACCACCTTCTGATGACCTCACCCTCCCTGCCAAGCGACTAACTGTACTTCTGTCGACAGCAGATTCTCCATAGACCTTGCACAAGCGTTTGTAAATAACCTCCACGGTTTCTTTCTCTGCAGTGAGAGATTCAATGACGGCACGTTGTTTGTAACGTACATCGCCTACAGACGCCATTTTGCAATTTTCCTACAATGCTACGCTATCTGTCGGAAGTGACGGAAACCTGGCGCCCTCACTCTAGAGACTTCAAATAACACATATGTAACGTTTCGCATTCGTTGCATTGTTTGCGGCTGAGAAAAAAAAAGAAAAAAAACGGCGGTGAATTAGTCTGTGGGCAACCCTCGTAATGTATCTTACTTTTAGATGTTATTACTTCCTCTGAGGAAAACAGGCTTATAGTCTAAAGCTAGGTAAAGGTTTGAACAAGCGTTTGACGTGCAACTGGTTGGCTGTATGATTCCCTTTGTATTGGAAAGGATTGTACTTCTTTTGTGTTAATGTTATTTGACGGGCGTCCAACAACATGTAAATCAGAATAAGTGGAGTGAATTTAAGTATTTTTTCACATATTTGGTGAAATGTTTCTGAAAGATGTCTTGCATTTCAAAGTATTTTGTGCTGAGGAGCCGGCATGGGTGGCCGAGCGGTTCTAGGCGCTACAGTCTGGAACCGCGCGACCGCTACGGTCGCAGGTTCGAATCCTGCCTCGAGTATGGATGTGTTTGATGTCCTTAGGTTAGTTAGGTTTAAGGAGTTCTAAGTTCTAGGGGACTGATGACCTTAGAAGTTAAGTCCCATAGTGCTCAGAGCCATCTGCGCTGAGGACTCTCCTGTCTTAAGTAACATAAGCAGAGACCGCGTGGTATGCAAAGTAAACCCGATTTCTTTTCTTTAGCTGACAAGTAACTATGGAGGATCTCCTTCCAACTTTGTACAGTACGGCCCCCTACATTCTCCGCTTCACAGAACAAAAGGAAGCGTGATAAGATTCCGCATATTCAAAGAGTCGCCTGATAGGAAATTCTCTTCCACAGAATGCGAGGGAAACCTCACAGCCGCGTTCCACCGGCCGAGATGCGAGCTCTATCAATTCCGGCAGCGGGCAGGCAGCCCCGCGGCCTTCCAAATTAATTTTTGTGGGAACAATGAGCGCCGTGCTGCTATCCGCCGGCGCATCTTCCCGGGCTCCCGTGCACACGGGTTTCCAGCTCAAAATCACGCCGGCGCGCCGCCGCCGTTGCGAGTTACTGGACCGTAAAGGCCCCCAGCCGCAGCGTCCGCAACAATGGGCGGCCGAGTCCCGACCTGCGATATGTATCGCCCTATTGGGCGCCCCTACTTTGTGTGGCGGCGGGAGAGATGTGGCCTTCGGGCGAAACTACTGTATTTTGCATTATTCTGGCGTGTCGTGGCGCCGGGTTCGTTTTATTGGTGCCGGGCGTAATTGTGTCGAAGATGTGCCCACAGTGGAAGAAGATACCAACAGCGGCGTGTTCCACCCACTGACAACAATCGCATTCGGTACGTGTGGAAACTTGGGTGGAAGTATGCCAAGAGGGTACGATAAATGCGGCGGACCACATAACGATCTCTCCTGTGCTCCCATTTCGGAGCGTCTGCTTTTTCCTCTCCTCGGGCTTCCTATCGATATATTTCTCATGATACGGTCACCAGAACTATCTGCTGAAATGAGTGTCCTGCACCCTGCCGAATACAAAAATGGTTCAAATGGCTCTGAGCAATATGAGACTCAACTGCTGTGGTCGTCAGTCCCCTAGAACTTAGAACTACGTAAACCTAACTAACCTAAGGACATCACACACACCCATGCCCGAGGCAGGATTCGAACCTGCGACCGTAGCAGCAGCGCGGCTCCGGACTGGAGCGCCTAGAACCGCACGGCCACCGCGGCCGGCTTGCCGAATACAGACATGAAAGAATTTCGAGAGTTCCAGTTATTTTGACAAACTCTCAGTTTATATATACGAGGTATTGAATTAGGCCATATAACCAACACGCTATATATTTCACAAAATAAAAGTTTTATTGAATAAAAATGTCAATTTATTGAATAAATGTATCTTTATTAAGATATCGGAAACATTACAGTTTTGTAATTGAAGTAATGGGCTCTGATCTGCTTTCGCACATACACAAGGTGTTCGGAAATTCCCGTTACAAACTTCTAGGAATTGTGGAGGGGATAGAGCACATAATATTTTAAACAAAAACCCATGCCCGGATACCTACCGTTTCCATTGTACGACGGTTTCACTTCAGATGTTTTACTCATCCACTTCTGCTTGATGCACTGAATTAGGCGTGATGCAGTACAATTATTAATTGACAATTGAAAAGGAAACGTAACGAAACATCCATTTATCACATAAGCACCTTTGTTTGTATTAACACTTAAATATTACGTGTATACATTATTCCATGACAAAAAAGAGCCCAGCATACTGTACGTACAAAACAGCGCTGATGCATTGCTCTAACGGCTCCATGTGACGACCACCAACGTTGTTACAGACGTTACAGACATTACAGACATTACACGTATACGTTACAGACATTACACATATACTTTCTCCATCTCATCTGGTGTCTCTTCAGTTTCTAGTGAAGCGGCCAAAACTTGCGCAAGCAAATCTTCCTCTGTCTCTATAGAAGTCTCCACAATTAAACTTTGCATCCGACCCCACAAGAAGTAGTCCATATAAGTGACCGTCTAACGTAGTACACGTCATCCTACCCACCCTGTTGCATGCCAGGACAAGCAAATCTGAGACTTTCGCCTTTCCCTCAGCAGATGTGGACGCGTTACACATCTGCACTGAAAGCGTCGCAAAACGGAAAAGGTACGTTTTCAGACATGAGTTCCCATTCATGATGTTATGTACTTACGCTCCTCTGCAAGTCCTAGAGGTTTGAAACGGGAATTTCCGAACACCTCGTACGTCACTTTAGCTTTATGTCCGTTACACGTCTCACACTGGCCATCGGAACTACCTACTGGTAATAAATGATGAAATAATTCTCCTTCCCATAGAAAATGCTTCAGTGAGTATCAGACGGTTCCCTACATTATGTGTACTTTTGTTTTAAGTATCCCTACTTGTTACACTTTTAATCCCTTTTCTTGGTCCTTGGTTTCCATATGTTTATTTCTCTTCTGCTTTTAGCAGAAGTGATGATTATAAAGAGGGAAAACAAGCCGAGGAAATGGTGTCTGCTACGCATACCACACGGTCGTGGCACATGCCACGCAAAAGCTACTGTGTGTCATTTAAAACAGGACATCTCGAACAAAAAATGTTTACAAGCGTAAAGATACCATTCAGAATATTTCATAAAATATATGAATAAAAGCCGAGAAGCAGCCTATTCAACTTACTCTGATTTACTGTTGGCTAATTCCCTTTAATATAAAACACTTCAAGACAAGAAGTTCTGGTTGGCACGATTAATGGTCACTTTGGGTTCGTGTATGATGCAAAACAAGAAGAGTTTTCGCATAACTTTACACGATGTACATACGAGATAAATAGGTATGTCAGGGCACCGGCCTGACATATGTCACTGAATCGACAAGGAAGTGACTGGTTTCCCAGAGATATCAGATTCTGTGATTTGTAATCCGAAACTGAAGGTGTATGTTGTATGAGTAACCAACATCGATGAAATCGAGCCTAAGGCAGTCTCTACTCTTTCACGAAATAAAACACCAGGTGGTTATAGTCAAAGTGCAGCTAATCGCAGAGGTCCAGTGTGGACTGTAATTGTCGTATGACAGGGAAACTTGGTAGGTATTGTAATCCATTAAAGCAGAACCGATTTACACTGAAAAAAATTTAATTTTGGCCACGTGAAAATCTGGCGCTGTGAACGCGAGAAAGTAGCATAGAAATGTTTCCACTTTATGTAATGGAGTATGAACGGGACGTGAGCAGAAAATGTCAGACATGTGAGAAAGCCATAATGCTGCTTTTATTATTAACTGACGCTTAAACAATTTGCTCAGTATGGGCACCGGAGACTGCGACGAAATGCTGCACACCGCCAGATTTGCACCTGGTGGGCAATATTGGAGCTAATTATTTCCAGCGTTAATCGGTTTCACATTAACGCATTAACATATCAACCAAGTTTCGCTGCCATGCAATAATTACAGCCTACGCTGGACCTCCGTGAGTAGATGCACTTCAATGGTAACTACCCACTACATTGCGGCTGAGATGCCATCATCAACTGTGGCGTGAACTTTAAAGTCAGTTAGCAAGCCGTTTCCACTGATCTGAATAGAGACTGAAGAGTAGTTTATTTCGTGGAATAGTGACATACCTCTAGCCCTGACACAAAGAAAAAGTAATATTATTCATTGAACATATATCAAAAGTCATCGAAAACCACCTAAGACCTTGTTTCGCGTTTCTCTTCTGCATTTTGCTGGATGTTTCGGGATCCGTATGCCTTTCATCAGCTATTCCGATATCATTTTCAGGCAGTCGATGAGAAATTAGATAAGGAAGACTGGTGCTCGGTCATCCGGCAGTTACGGGCGTCTTGTACTGATACAGCCACAAATTCTGCCGAGAGCGTATGATTCGATGTGCTGTACGCGAAACTGTTTCCTGTTCTACATCTCATTTTGCAGGCGCAAAAGTAACGAACGTGTACTGAGGCGGGTGAAGAGCTCTTAAGCCCTCCACCCCCTGACGAGGGATACTGAATATATATTCAGGAGGAGTGCTGTGTAAACCTTGTCCGGTCATCCTGACTTGGTTTCTCCACAGTTTACTTAAATCACCATAAGCGTATATGAAGACTCTTCCTTAAACACACAACGGGCCGTTCCTTCTTCCAATGCTTCATCTTAAGCAGATACGTCGTCTTGGATGACATCGTTCTACCATTGAATCCTTCCTTTAACTGTTTCTTGACAAAGCTCTGCATCCAGTTTCCGCTAAAAGTTCGATAAAAGTTCTGAGCGGCTATTAAACACCCTTTGTTGCCACTATTTTTTAGCTCCACAGGTTACAAAGGCATTCATGCTCTGAGTTCTTAAATGTTACCGACTTATCTTCGTCCTTATATCCGTTAGATTAATTGCCTTTTGTCTTCCAGACGAACATCCGTGTATTGGAAGTGTCAGATTATTTAAACTTCCTCAAAATTGTGCTCTATCATTAAACAGCTTTCCGTACTGATACAGCCTTATTCTATCGCACTATTATCGCCAACGAACTCTTCTAAGAACTCCTATCTGGAGATCATCCTCGTCTGGCGGGAAGAAACGAGATCGGAGCAGTTCGGCCGATTAACTAGTCAGTAAGCTGATGTTAATTTCCTCACTCCCGGATTTCGCTTCGCCTTGCTTTGATGAAATACTTGCCTTCAATTACATGGGCAGGCCACGCGGCTGGATGACCATGGACTGGGAGAAATTTGCTCGGAATGAGGAGGAAAACTGTGTGCAGTGAAGCGTAGTGCTAGATGCGATCAATAAATTGCCTTTAGAAGATGAATTGCGGTGGAAGTGAGGCATCATTAATGAGAGAATCGTTCGTGCTTTGCGAAGACTACCTCACTTGCGGACTTCCCTGGTAAGATGTAAAATACTTCTGTTTGTAGTGACTGCTGAAATTTCTACAGTTCTTACCTTAGCTGTAGTGTAAACAACTTATTTCTTACCTGATATATTTAAGACTGTTTCAGGCATGTCTATGGAAATGAGAACAAGGGAGAGACAAGATACGAAACAGGAAGTAAGACGGATTCTTTCTCGTCCACAACTATACCACCTGTGCAATTTCGATGCGATTTTCATCTGAAAATACGTATAATGAATCGCTAAACGAGTATTCTTGTTTAACATAAGTAGAAACATTCTTATGAAATTCTGCAGGACGGTATACTGCTCAAAACTATACCGTTTCTAAAATTAAGTAAGGCATACTGTCGCGTAAGTTTTCTACAAAAAACGATTTTCAGGTCGCAGCGATATCCAACGAAGAAGAAAGAAAATATACTGAACTTTAAAATAAGCACCTCAGGCGTTTCAAATCCCTCTTTACAACAACCAGAAATGCAGACTTATTTTCCCATACTCGTTTCGTTTCATTAATTTAAAAAAGTCGTCTTAATTCTGCCTACATCAGCAAGTGCCGTCTGAACACACATTTGCGTTTATGTTCATTTACATTCCTCTGACTGAACGTATGGCAGGTGCAACGTCTAGTCGTCTTTTACGTGGAAAACGTGTGGTGCATCAAGTCAAAGTGAAATAAGGCACAAAGCACCATCACCAAAAGCAAGATTGCGTGTAAAATGTGCGTGCTGGCGACACTTCCGGTATTTTTTTTTTTTAATCGGTGTCCTGATTACGGAGTGATTTGACGATGCCCGCCATGAATTCTTCTCCATCTTAGATTAGCACTTGCAACCTACGTTCTCAATTGTTTCCTGGATATTCTAATCTCTGTCTTCCACTACAGTTTGTAACCTCTGATAGCAAAAATCAGATGAAAATGGGAACACTGACGACGTTTTAAATGAATAAAACATGCATGGATGTAGTAGTACACATTTCTAGTCATTGCCGACACGGATTCCAAATAGCTAACGCAATTATATCGCATGTACGGACACCCAGGCCATACAAATGATGAATAACAAATAGCGTAGAAAGAGTCTCGCGAAGTTAATACCAACTACTGTACTTCAGGGGTAAAGATAGGGCCACTGTCAACAGAGTTGCCCCTTGTTGAGTTGTGAACGAGAAATGAATCTGCAGCAGAAAATAATATCGTGCCGCTTAGCAGAACGGGAAAGACAGCCGCTTCTTCTACCAAATGAGAAATTAGGAGTTGTAACATAAAATTCTGAGAAAGCGGTCCGGGATAATGATGCTAACCATTAATTACACTGGAGATATACATTGTCTGGTGCAGAAGAAGAGCGCGATGGCATAATGGCCGTTTCTAGAGCTGTTATGTTCGCATTAATCACCGCGCAAGAGGCATTACGGAAACGCATTCCGCGCGCCGCCGGCAAAAAAGGCCGGCACTGGGCGAGTGGACGGGCGCCCAAATATAAGAGATGATCTCAGGAGGACGCGCTTTGTCAGCTGAGCCCATCATATGCGCCATTAATTCCGTAAGCGTGGCTCGGCAGGCCCGCATGGTAATTGCGCGGTAGCCGGCTGGCTGGGCTACCAGCGGGTGCGGGCTGAGCAGCCGGCAGCTGGCGGAGGCGACCGCCCGCCTCGCTCCTGCCGCTACTGTGCACTGACGTCATAGGTCACCACCGCACGCTGCCGTCAGGCACATGTTTTTGGGCCGCTCTGCGTTAAATCTGAGTGTCCGACAAGTCACAGATGCCTCTTTCCAAATTACAGTTCAACACAAGTTCAGCTCTGAGAACAGCATTTTTGAACATTTTCTCTAAGTTTGACAATTACTTCAAAGTACGTCTCATAATATTAATAAGTCAACGTGAAAATTGAAGTACCGATTTCTAACATTAACTGCACAAGAAACTTACATAATTCGAAAGGTATTTTGCCATAGATGTGCACAAAGAAAGAGATAAATTGTACAGGTAGCCGTTAAGAGTGGTAAAAGAAAGTAGATGTTTTCATATTCTTAACTCTGATACCTTCTCGTCACACATTAAAATCTCCAATACGCGAAAATCGAAAACCCAAGTTGCTACCAACTTCTGCTCCGCGCAGCAATCAGCTGTTGTAGTAGAAATGACACATGAAAGTAACAGCGTTTCCTGAAATCACATTTGGGGACGTTCATGTTACATGGTTTATTTGCAGTAACACTCATTTACCGGACACCTACAATGCGTCAGCTGCTAGATCGATGATATTGTCAGCAGTGGCAATCAAAATGTCGAAGAAACGAAGTTTGTAATTAGCACTGTATATTGGCATCGTTATTCCTCTTACTTTTCTGAAAGAGTAACTTTTTGGTCATTATCGTCTTTACCAGAAAATGTGGACTAAGTTCCCGATTTTTAATTTCTTCATTTTGAATAACTACGACATGTGACTTCCTTATTATATAGAAACTACATTTGTTTTAGACTATGCCTAGGAGTGAAAGATAGAGCTACAAAGACACAGAGTTAGACAGACAATTTTTAGAAAGTCACAGAGCTAGACGGACAATTTTTGCGTAGAGAGAGTAAGAGGAATGTGGACATTCACAGTGCTAATTCAACTGTTTTATAAAACGATACGTATAAATGTGCCCTTAAGATAATTCCACATAATTTCGTTATGAGAAACATTCCACATCAGAGCTACAGATGCAACGGTATTCACGTTGTGTTCTCGTAAGGGAAAAGTTAACTTGCCGACGTTAACACAAAATTTAATTTTCAAAGCACTTTATCATGGACGTACTTCCAGAAAATCAAAGAATTATTTTAATAACATTAATTGTTTTTGTTTTTGTATAGGGCTGCAAGTGAACGTCCATTTAGCAAACGTACAAGGAGCAAAATTCTTGGACCAGTATTGACCAGCTGCTTTACAAAACCAATTTCCTACTGTTTTTATCCTTATTCAGACGAATTCTCATTCAGTCCCAGAATGTAAAATCTGACTAACATCATGTTGCTCACACTGCGTTTCTGACCGCATCGCAAGTAGCGGACTTCACTACCGATGATACAATTTCCAATTAATCAAAGGAATCTATATGGTTTCAGAGACCTTTTGAGGTCTCAGTTGCCTACGATGCATATATGCAGACTGAAGCAAAGTATAAAAATTCGTTAACGGCGGAGATTCGAACCTCGGTCACCTGCTCAGTAGGCAGATGCGCCAACTACTACGCCACCCTGGCACCGTAGCTTGGGACAACTGCATGGACTTCCGAAGCACGCCAGTTTCCTGTGCTTGGGTTTCAGGCGGTATCCCTAGTTTCGTTCGATGCTGAGATGCTAATCCCCTGCAATGCTGTTCGAGTACAGGGGGAATACCATTTGGGCAGAGGCGTGAATGGGAATTAGGATTGAGGAAAGAGTGTGGTAGGGTAAACCTTGCAGATACACTACTGGCCATTAAAATTGCTACACCCCGAATATGACGTACTACAAACGCGAAATTTAACCGACAGGAAGAAGATGCTGTGGTATGCAAATGATTAACTTTTCAGAGTATTCACACAAGGTTGGCGTCGGTGGCGACACCTACAACATGCTGACATGAGGAAAGTTTCCAACCGATTTCTCATACACAAACAGAAGTTGACTTGCGTTGCCTTGAAAAATGTTGCTGTGATGCCTCGTGTAGGAAGGAGAAATGCGTACCATCACGTTTCCGACTTTGACAAAGGTTGGATTGTAGCCTATCGCGATTGCGGTTTATCGTATCGCGGCACTGCTGCTCGCGTTGGTCGAGATCCAATGTCTGTTAGCAGAATATGGAATCGGTGGGTTCAGTAGGGTAATACGGAACGCTGTGCTGGATCCCAACGGCCTCGTATCACTAGCAGTCGAGATGACAGGCATCGTATCCGCATGGCTGTAACGGAACGTAAAGCCACGTCTCGATCCATGAGTCAACAGATGGGGACGTTTGCAAGACGACAACCATCTACACGAACAGTTCGACGACGTTTACAGCAGCATGGACTATCATTTCGGAGACCATGGCTGCGGCCACCCTTGACGCTCCATCACAGACAGGAGCGCCTGAGATGGTGTACTCAACGACGAACCTGGGTGCGCGAATGGCAAAACGTCATTTTTTCGGATGAATCCAGGTTCTGTTTAAAGCATCATGATGGTCGCATCCGTGTTTGGCGACATCGCGGTGAACGGACAGTCGAGGCGTATCGCCGAGCGTGATGGTATGGGGTGCCATTGGTTCCACATCTCGGTCACCTCTAGTTCGCATTGACGGCACTTTGAACAGTGGACGCTACATTTCAAATGTGCTACGACCTGTGGCTCTACCCTTCATTCGATCCCTGCGAAACCCTACCTTTCAGCAGGATAATGCACGACCGCATGTTGCAGATCCTATACGGGCCTTTCTGAATACAGAAAATGTTGGACTGCTGCCCTGGCCAGATGTCTCGCCAATTGAAACGTCCGGTCAATTGTGGCCGAGCAACTGGATCGTCACAATACGCCAGTCACTACTCTTGATGAACTGTGTTATCGTGTTGAATCTGCATGGGCAGCTGTACCTGGACACGCCAGCCAAGCTCTGTTTGATTCAATGCCCAGGCGTATCAAGGCCGTTATTACGGCCAGAGGTGGTTGTTCTGGGTACTGATTTCTCAGGATCTATGCACCCAAACTGCGTGACAATGCAATCACATGTCAGTTCTAGTATAATATATTTGTCCAACGAATACCCGTTTATCATCTGCCTTTCTTCTTGGTGCAGCAATTTTAATGGCCAGTAGTGTATGTAAAGCCATTGTGCCAGGTTGGCGCAGTGGTTAATATGTTTGCCTAGTGAGCAGGAAACCCGTTTTAGGATGCTGGCCTTCGTACAAATTTTAATTCCTTGCTTGAGTCTGCGTACATACATCATAAATTTCCACTTTGTTGCTACCGTATTTCTGCACTAAGAAAATCCATGTCGAAATTTGTCCGTTCTTGTCTCTCCAAAGGATAACTACGTGCAGAGGGATTCGGGAATACACACAGCACATATTCAGCAAGAATATATGATGTCAGCACACAGCTAAACAATATTGGATAGTTTATCCCAGATTAGGCTCCTTAGTTTGGCGTCGCCGTCTGGACGTCACAGAACCCAGTTGTGCCCTCTCACATTTTCATGAGTGGTCCCTTCTCTCGGTGAGACACAGTAGAACGAGGTCACGGTTGCAGAGCCGCTTCCATATGCGGGCGAACAACGCCCCGGCGCGGCCGGTAATTGAAACGGCAATTTGGAGCGCATTTCGCCGAGTGGCGCGCGTCGTTATGCAGATGCGCGGCCGGGCGGCGCGTGTCGCGGCCGCATCGCAGATGGCTATCTGGCGCCTGCTCTGCCGGGGCCGCGCCGCGACAAGTGTCGTTACTCAGCCGCGCCTCTCTCTTGTTTACGCTGGCCGCGCGCGCCGCTCGGCGAGAGGCGTGACGAGTTCCAGTCGCCTGCTTGCCCTGCAGTTGTGTCGCCCTCGCGTGTTTCCTGCACTCAGCTGCTGCACTCGTCGCGTTGTACGTAGAAGTAAAGTTGTGCCCAAACTGAAGGTGCTTTACTAGGCACGGTCCTGTGCCCTTGCCGTCCTTCCACCTTAGAAATGATTTCAGGTCTATCCGCATTGGACGCCACCCATTGGAATGGAGGTTAAAAAATTCCACAATGCATTTCAAACAGCGGTTCTCACATAGGCCTTCAACGGAACGGGTTGGCACCGACACCAGCGCCAAGGATTCTCGGGAAGATGGTTCAAATGGTTCAGATGGCTCTGACCACTATAGGACTTAACATCTGAGGTCATCAATCCCCTAGAACTTAGAACTACTTAAACCTAACTAACCTAAGGACATCACACACATCCAAGTCCGAGGCAGGATTCGAACCTGCGACTGTAGTCACGCGGTTCCAGACTGAAGTGCCTAGAACCACTCGGCCATAGCGGCCGGCTCTCGGGAAGAAAGCTATGACCTTGACGCTGGTGAGATGGAGTCTGACATCAGAAACTAACCTATTCTCATTTCCTATTTCGCGATACAAACAAGGTGTGATGGAAACGTAACGGGAAGTTTTGCTTTTATTGAAAAATCTTTATTTATTCATCAACTTTGTCCCCTTCAAACTAATCACTCTCAGATTTAAGACACTTGCGCTAGCGCTTTTTCCAGTCTTGGAAACATTTCTGGAACTCGCCTTTCGATATGGTGCTCATCAACCGTGGTAAAACGGCGTACTCCGATCGTTCTCTTCAGCCTCGGGAATATCAAGCAGTCGCAGGGGTACATGTCCGGCGAATTCAGTGGCTAAAACGACATGAAGGGTTTGACTTGTGCCAAAAAATCACGAACAAGCATTGAGATGTGAGCAGCATCATTATCGGATGCAATTTACGCGAGTGGTTTTGCCACAATTCTGGCCATTTTTTTTCAAATGGCTTCACGTGACTGACCGTGCAACCATAAGGCAGGAATCTAAGATGCACTATCCCACTTCAATCTAACGGAACAAGGACAAGAAGCTTCACATGTGGTTGAACTTGTCGAAATTTTTCGGACTTGGCTCTTGACGCAGTTTACATTGGGTCCATTCGGTGTCATACCTGTATACTCGTGTTTCGTCACATGTTATAACCTTCTTTAGAAGTTCTGGGTCGTTGTCGGTTTCATTCTGCAATTCCTCAGAGATGTCAACGCGATGACGTTTCTGATCGAAATTCAACAGTTTCGGAACAAACTTTGCTGCTAAACGTTTCATAATCAAAACGTCCGAGAAATTGGTTGTCATGAGTCAAAGGCTATGCCGACGACATCAGAAATCTCTCTGATGGTGATTCGGCGATTTTACAGAACCATTTTCTCTGCTTCTTCCCCATTATCGTCCGTAACCGATGTGCTAGGGCGTCCATAGCGGTCATCGTCTTGAAAATCTTCTCGACCATCTTTCAAACGTTTATACCAATCGTAAATCCCTGTCTTACTCTTAGTAGATTCACCAGAAGCCACATTCAACATTTCGAACGCCGTGTTGCACTATATTCCATTTTGCATGCAAAATTTAATGTAAATTCTTTGATTCATCTTTTTCGAATGTAAAATTTGGCCGAGCAGTCGAAATTACGTATAAACTTTTCGACTGACAATTCAAAACAACTGAAAATACCATATGTCAGGAACGTGTGTACTAACAAGATAAAAAATGTTGAAAATTGGATGAATAATACCGGGATATTAAAACTTTCCCGTTACTGTTTGATCGCCCCTCGTATATGGACATATCTCGCGATATGAATAGGACGAGAAAATCAGAGGAATTATAACTCATACGCGGTTTGATGATATTCATGTGACGCCTGCTGCGTACATTCATCTTTGTTGATCGTGAAGGATTACTAACTCCCGACCCCTTAAATGCTAGCCAGTTTAAAACACAACCTCCTCCGAGGGGGTGCACGCCTTTCCGTCCACACCCACGGAGTTAGCCGGTCTCTTTCCTCGATTCTACGAGCTCCAAGCAGCACCACGAAATTTGTTTCAATATTTACCCTTCTCAGGAACAGAATTCAGACAGCCATTGGCGAATTCTTACACCTGTTGACAGCTCTTCAGCGTAGAGCTGTTTCTACCAGGGATTTTCAAAGAACATTTCTAACAGGAGTTGGAAAACACCTGATATCATGTCGAAATCAATCGCCTTAAGGCACCGTAGAAGCCATAGGCGACAATCCATTTGGAAGGATTGCATAAAGACTGGATCATCATCTCCACGCCGGAGAAGCCTGATTATACCATATTCCCCACACTGGCTTTGCCGTACACAATGGCAACGGGCCTAGGAAACATGTTACATATCTTTTTGGCTTGCATTAATGTTCTGAGAAACTGCGAAAAATATCTAAACAAGTGACGCAAAGTAATCAAACAGCATGTGACTGAAACATTTTCGTGTGTTGGCAGCTACATTTATCGTTTTACATTTCAGGGGCTTAGCGGTCCGACGAAAGGCTCTCTTCAGCGACCGTAGCACTCGGTCGCTCCTCTGTCGATGCGGCTGACTGCCTCACTGTTCCCACAGCTAAGTACCTCGGGCAATGCTCTTTGGAATCGCGGACCGTCGCCCTTTTATCCTCTTAGCGAGCGGTAACACGACGCGACGGCCACCTGGCACAAGGCGTCAGCCGTAACTCTTTCGCTCACGTTCCCAGGCTTAGGCTTCGAAAAAGGAGATTGCCCGGCTGTCGCCGGTAGACTTAGTGCCTCTTTACGGCCTTCCACAAAGAACAGATTCACTTTTTTCCATGTCCGAAATATTTCGCACCCCCTGACGGCCGCATTATAACGATCTTCGTGCCGCACATTTTGCAGAATTAAGTTATTACGATACGCTAAAAAGACACGGCTTCCCAATTTTTCTAGATTCCTGAGCCTACCAGTTTTGCACCACATTACGTATGAGCTAGTGCAGCACTTTTATCTCTGATATATGGAAGACCTACAGTGCGAAGTGTGTCTCCCTCTTATCGCAGTGGCACACGCGTGACTTAGAGTGCGACCGATGGGGGCGCTCTCCTGTAGGCTAACGTACGGCGCGGCTGCGGTGTAGCCCGCCGCATTGTCAGACGCGCGGCGCTAGGGCGGGCCCACGCAGCCCGCGCCTATTAGTCTGCGCGTATTTATTTGCGCCGTGTGCCGTGCGAGGAAGCGCGGCGGCGCGCCTAATATTTTACCGTGATACGGTTTGTAATTAGGCGCGGCGCTGCCGAGTGGCCCGGCCACGGAACAGAGCAGAAGAAAACAGGTTCTGCGAGCCTGAGGGCCGCCGGCATTTGGCCGGAGCACGACCCGCGCACCGCCTGCGCGGGACTCCCGTAAAGAAGTGGCTCTCAGCGAGGCAGGCACGCGAGTGACCGCTCCAAAGGCTGGTCATTACAGGCGGGGCACACTAGACCTGGTAGAAGGTTGTGGAGGGAAGCCGTCATAGCGTTCTTAAGGAACCATTTCTGAATTCGTGTCCAATGTGTTACGTAAATTACAGGAAAACTATATTTCTCGTTATTAAAATAGCGTTTGAAGTATATTACGTCTTTCCTACGATAGTGATGAACATTTCAGTGCAACCACACACACTAAGTAGAAGTAACGCTGTCAACAATATGTATATAAGAAGAGAAAGCGCAGCTGGTTTCTCATTCCGAAATCGCATCTGAATACTGGTGGTATACGAGAAGATCGTGTTACGCCTCGTGTAAGAAAGAAAAGCGTCTACCAGTTCGCGACTGTGGCTTATTCTTCCCCGCGTTACTCACAAACAATGCGAATATGGAACTGACGGATTTAGGACAGCCATACTAATACTATGATGGATTTCAGCTGCTCCACGCAACTAACGCCAGAGAGGATAGACATCTTTGTTTTTCGTCATGCAGTGTCGTACTGCCTCGTCACTTAACTGGCTTATCCACAAGGACAGTACGACGAAGTCCGCAGCGTTATGGACTGTCAGGAAGACGATCATTCCTGCGGCTTTCCTTTACACAGCAGCAGAATGAGGCACAACGGTATTGGTGCTCCCAGTGACAAAGCTGGACACAGGAGCGGCTTGGCTCTGAGCACTATGGGACTTAACTTCTGAGGTCATCAGTCCCCTAGAACTTAGAACTGCTTAAACCTAACTAACCTAAGGACATCACACACATCCATGCCTGAGGCAGGATTCGAACCTGCGACCGGAGCGGTCGCGCGGTTCCAGAGTGAAGCGCCTAGAACCGCTCGGCCACACCGGCCCGCTTGACGTCTTTTGAGATGAGTACCGGTTGTACGTACACCTTAACACGCGTGTCCGTCTGTCGAGGCTCCGAGGTGAATTAGCGTAGCCATGTAGCCTTCGTAATCGTCATATGAGGCCGGACTCGGCGTGATGGTACGGGGTGTCATCGGGTACGGAAGACGGTCATCACTGCACCGCATAGTCGGTAATTTGGACAGAAGCCATTACAATTCTGACGTGTTACGGCCAGTGTCTAAGATCACTTTCGAGTTCTCTGTGACGTTGTCTTTCAACAACACAATGCAAGATCGCACGTTGTCCGTAATGTCGTGACTTACCTCGACACAGAGGGTGTTCGTCAGCAGTTTCTCCAGATCTCATAGCCACTGAAAACATCTTCTCATTGGTTACCGAGAGACTGGAATGCCACTACTCGTCAACTCCACGACAGAGATAAAGCAGTACGAAACAACGTACCAATATCTGTCATCCAAGCTCTATTCGATTCCATACGCAGCCTTGTTGGAGCTGTTTTGCTGCCAGAAATGTCGGCTCTGTATTTAAATTTCGCACTCTGTGCCGCCCTGCATGGCCCATATATTTAACCACGTATTCTTTCTACCATACTGTTTAAGCACGGTACGTGTTCTACACTTTATACGTCCTTTTGCATGGTAGACGAAAACACGAATAGTGTTCAAAAAGAAATAATATGTCGACTACAAAGCTGAAAATATTTGCAAATAGATTGTCATTATATTCGAAGCAATCAGTCTGTAAGCAAAAGTAACTGAATGCTTGTTTGTGTATTAAATAAGAACTGCAGTGGGAAGGACAGCTTTCTTCAATTTCTTGGTAATGAGACACATACTCCATCGTTGGCAGGTACATCTCTGTTGCTTACTAAGCATTCACTAGTGACAATACTTTGTACGAGTATGAGGTTAAAAACTGATATGAATCTTGTAGATGGCTAAGTTAACAGGTGCTAGCTTTTTAAGGCGGGGATGGAATCTATATTCTAACGTACTGTTGTGCATTTCCAGCACATTTGTTGCGTATTTGCCATTCAAAGTTATTTTATGTTATGTAACACACTGTTTGTGTTAAGTCAGTTGCACTGTCAGTTTGATCTTTGAGACAGACCGGGAATCCCACGTGTCTGCCTTCGAAAGGCTGTCGTAGATACAGCTTACAACTGCATTCCCGCCACTTGTTAATACATGGCTGTGTGTTGTAGACGACAGTGAAGATCGCTTATCCACCCCATAAATCTTACTCCTATTGAACAGCATCTCTGATCAGCTTCTCGCCGACGGGATGGTAAACATCCTGCAGGACTGACCAGAAACAGCAAAGAAGCAGAATCAGCAGTACATATTTTAAGCGAAAATCTATCAGTCGCAGCATCCTGAATTCAGTATTGTATCGCCGCAATCAGAAGTGGATTGCCCACATTCAGCTTCTAAAGATTAGTCGCCTTTTTGAGAAACACTGGCAAAAGAAGATCTTAATACTGAGTGAAATTTTCAAAATAGTAATGTCCAAATTTCTTGATTAAAATCAAGTGACTAAAAATGTAATATAATACATGCCGTTTATATTTATAATATGGTTCTTAATAACTGGGTTTGACAATGTAGCGATAACGTATATTCAAGTGATAGTATTCGTAATTCCTGATGGCGTCCGCTGTAAGGTAACGAATGCGAGAAAATGGAAGGTATGCAATAAAACATTAGACTAGCATTACATTATCGTTATATAAAATTGCCAAATGGGAGAGCCGTAATCTACGTTACTCGCTGGCTTGATTGGAAAGGTGGGAAGAGCATCCTTAGTGTTACACGAACAGAATAGTGTGAAGCCGTCGAGGTTTTCAGGCGCGTGCGCACACTCACGCACACACACACACACACACACACACACACACACACACACACACACACACATGGAAAGAGAGAACTTAATAGAGGCGGAGGGCAATAGTAAACAGTGTTAATATGTAACGTGGTAAGACTATGTATCTGTAGCATTCACGTGCCCGATCTGCGGTCACAGTGCTCCGATACCGGTGGATTCCGCCGCCGACCGACATCGGCCGGAGACGGCCGATCTTTTCAAATCAATACGCCACTGCGTGCACGGTCACACTATAGCCGATCCTATCTCCCGAACGTACGAACTCCAGACCTCTATCGGTGAAATTCAAATCAATTTGTTTTCTTCGGTGAAAACGACGGATGTTCTCCTGCACGAAATATGGAGCATGAAAAACTGATAAGTATGGTCCAAGAAAGTGAGTTTGTGGCGTCCTGAGGATGAAAATATCACAATCGAGATATATATCGGATTCTATGGACTGAAAGCCAACGGCCTTGTCGCATAGGTAACATCGATTCCCACCAGGCTGGGCTAGCACTTGGATGAGTGACCATAAGGTCTGCCGAGCGCTGTTGGCAAGCGGGGTGCACTCAGCCCTTGTGAGGCACACTGAGGAGCTACTTGAATGAGAAGTAGCAGCTCCGGTCTCGTAAACTGACATACGTCCGGGAGAGCGGACCACATGCCCCTCCTTATCCGCATCCAGTGACACCTGTGGGCTGAGGATGACACGGCGGCCGTCGTTACTGTTGGGCCTTCCACGGCCTGTTCGGACGGAGCTATGGACTGAAATCGCAGGTTTATTTGATACCTGAAATAGTCAAAATCTTTATTGGAAGTTTTAGCATAGATTACAACATCAAAAATCAATTTGTTCAATTGAACAGGATGGCGTATCTTCTATACTTAAAGCTACTGTACTGGTTCTTTTTTTCTCGTTGGTTGTCATTAGTTGTCTAAAAATTATTATTGCTGCTTACTGGCATTTCATGCCGGTAGGGTAGCGATACTGTTAGTATGAAGTGGGTTGCAATGTGGTGTACGGTATGTATTTTCACTTTAAAGTGCTTTAGGCTTTCAGAGTACCTTACGCTACACTGTATGCTTGTCTTTCATTCACATGCCTAATGACAGTCACTGAAGGTTAATGGGCATACGTCGGCACAACTTTAAATAAATACAGCGAAACAAAACTTGTCTTATATTCCGATACCTGAGGGCAGAGTATATAGTACTCGCTACGTTCATTACGAGACAAGAAAACTCATTCACGTGCATTCGGCGTCTCTCTAATAGCAGAAGCCGCCATGCAGCACTCGCATCCAAAAACAGAGGCGTCGTGGTATCCACCCCCACCATAAGGATTTAAAAGTCTAACCTACTTCATACGTAGAATAGATTATAACCGAAGCTAACCTCCTTGATCCTATCAGAAATTGACGGAGTAGATCGGACCCACTATGACCAGGCTGTCGGCTATGTTATTGGGCGACCTCTGGAGAGGATGTCTGACGACCGTTGACAGAGCCACTGTGAACACAGGCCTAATGATCGGCGAGGTGTTCCAAAAAGCGCCGTGCCCTCAGCCTGGACAACAGAATGACGCATATCTGTGTCTGGCTCTGCCGTTGACGTCACCAGCCAGTGAGCTGTCTAGCGCTGGTCGGTCCCGAGCCCAGTTCGCCGACCTGTCTGCCAACGAATACATCGCTACCCGCCCGGAGGTCTGAAGATGAGCGCCAGAGATGGTCCGAGCGCCAGATGGTCTCACTGCTCCAGTCTGCACTGTTCGCGCCACGAGGCTGCTCCGTAAGCATTCCGTTCCGCTCGACGGCGTGTTATTTATGAGTCCGAACCGTTGCAGGCTTTTTCTTTTTTGATCTCCTCTCTATACCGCAGGCCTTCACTCTCAAGCTACGCCACCACATTGTTTCGGGTGTAAGAAAAATACGAATGAATCGGGAGAAGGAACTACCTGAAAAGTTTACACTCCCCAGTTCGCTGGTGTATTCCTCTCTCGTGATTCAGCGGGCACTGAGCTTATTTCCTGAGAACCACTGAGTACTGTTAGCAGTGTGTACTGTACGCGTCGGAGTACGTGGCACTCCAGCGCCACGTATAGCACGTTGTGGTAGCGCCTGACTTGCTATTTGTCTTTGCCTTCTGGTGCCGGACACATTGCCATGCTCCCTCTGTTGGATTAGCAGCTGACGGGACAAGTGGCATGCCGACGAGGAGTCCAGACGAACGGCTACAACCAGCTGACGATCTTCCATGTTTGCAGCACCAGACCTTCTCCGTCGTGCATAGGCTAAGAAGCTTCGACAGGAATTTTTTTTTTCGAGTATTCCTTTCATCGATTCCTGCACGAAGTGCCCCAGTTCTTGCTATTCCCCTTTTTTCCTCAATACTTCCGTCTCTACAGCTTCGTCATATTCTGTATTTGTAACAAATGATGGTTTCAAGAGTCGTCATCAATTTATTTGGTCTTCCCTTCGTCTTGTATTGAAGACAGTGCAGCTTCAAGTAGTGCAGAATTCTGTCAGGTACTACTTAAAAAGAGAGGTTAATATTATATACCTTTCGCACGTACGCGGTGTCCATGTTATGGAAATTACAAAAAAAAATCTGTTTTTAAATTTCCGGGGATGTTCCTCGTTTCGATAATGATGGTGATGATGATTTTTGGTTTGTGGAACGCTCAACTGCGCGGTCATCAGTGCCCGTACACATTTCCAATCTGTACACAGCCCAATCTAGCCACTTACATGAAGGATGATGGAATGATGAGGACAACACAAACACCCAGTCACCGGGCAAAACAAAATCCCCAACCCGGCCGGGAATCAAACCTGGGACCCCGTGATCCATCCTCATTTCGATATGGTTTCTTCTCTTCTCAAAAAGCATTCACTTTCAACTCTGCATTCGGTCTCCATATGAAAATAGAATAAATATATTTAGTTGCTTCGATTTCTCACAGTAATGAGTGCTTGTTCCAAGCATCATTCGTTGACTGTTGTCGCAGATTTTAATTTAAAGACAGTCGAATATATTCTTTCATTCAGAAAATGTTATTAAATTACTTGAAGGACAGTTTAACACACAATTTTATATTCAACTAGTTTTCACTATAATGAGGTACAGGTTTGAGATGAGAGTTCATATATTAATAGTCATCATGTACTCTGCAGACTGTCGAACACTACTGCAAGTGGCTTGATATAAAATATGTGACCTTAGTCAGTCCAAAATATTACTGCGTGACGGTGACAGTTATTTGGCGCTTATATTTGAAACATATTTTTAGATCTGTACATTGAAAATGATGTCGTTCTGTTTGAGGATATAAGCACGAACGTTTGTATTCTTAATGAGTTGCCAGGGAACGCCTGTTCCCATTTCAGAGCCTATTAAATGTTTTTAAAACAGATCATTTTCAACCGGCCGAAATGGCCGAGTGGTTCTAGGCGCTTCAGTCTGGAACCGTGCGACCGCTACGGTCGCAGGTTCGAATCCTGCCTCGAGCATGGATGTGTGTGTCGTCCTTAGGTTAGTTAGGTTTAAGTAGTTCTAAGTTATAGGGGACTGATGACCGCAGATGTTAAGTCCCATAGTGCTCAGAGCCATTTGAACCATTTTTAAGATCATTTTCTCGTGACACAAATTTTATCGTTATCCTTGGTTAAAAAAATTTATTTCCATTTAATCTTCGTTTTATGCTTTGTCCCTGTCAATGATCACAGGTATATGTGTCTCAGTTATTACACTCCCACAAATTCGTAGATAGGTGAATAGTTAACATAAATTACACTTTTCGGATTCCCTTACACCTATGACTCCGAAAAATGCGAGTGTCCATTTTCCGTAAGATGATCTGCGCTGGGTATCCCAGTGTTTTGACTACACTTTTGTCTGACGAAGTCCCTTTACACCGTCCAATGTTCTCAGTGCCATCTCGTCCTCCTCCTGATCCTTGACATAGAAAAATGGAGCAGAATAATACCTCGTCCTAAAATCTATAATTTCCCACAGGATAAGGCATAATTCAAGACAATAGTGGCCCATCATATGTTTCCGCATTAGTTGGCGGTCAGCCGTAGCGCTGTCCTGTACTCCACTCGACGGGTCCACTAGAACACGGTTCCGGCGTTTGGCTCCCTGTCATTCACTGAGGACTGCGACATCATTTTCAAAATGGAGTGAAATTCTAGGAACCCGGGGAAAGAGTTTAATATCAATTGTATGCCAATATCACATTGTAATGGGTTTCACCTGTTGATGTACTAGTACCGTTACGAAACCGGTCGTGCTCTTTAAATAAAGCGACCGTACAGCTTCAACGGTGTCAACGTACTTGGATCAAATGCTGCACAGAAATAATTAATCTTAAAGCAGTTTGTGCACTTCCTGTGGGAGAAAGCAAAATGAAGTTTCAGTATCCTGTGATGATGATGTCATTAGGCTCTGATGTGCAGCTCGTATAGCACAAAGATAAGGAAAGACAGCGGTCGTGTCCTATTCGGATAACCATAATATATTAAGCTCTGTATGAAGCTTATGCTTGTACGGAAGTGAAACATGGGTGATGGAGACTACGATGCTTAGATGGGTACGTGGTATCACTCGACTGCATCACGTTTCGAGCGACACTATCAGGAAACGCTTCGAGGTCGCACCGATCCAGATGAAATTGCGAGAAAGCCAACAGGGATGTTCTGGACATGTGCTTGCGCGCAGTGGACGATACCATGGCAGAGGAAGCATACACAGTGAATGTCATGGGACAGAGGCTAAAGGGACGACCTACACAGCGATGGGCCGACACTATGCACAACGACCTGAAGGCTCCAAATCTTGATCTAGACATGTACCACAATCAAACTAAATGGAAAAACCGAATCCACTCAGCGGACCCTACCACCAGCCAGAACAAATGCTGAAGAAAAAGAAGAAGGAGAAATATGGTGCTACAGAAGAATACTGAAGATGAGTGGATCGAATATCTAATGCGTAGGTACTGAATCAACTCGGTGAAAAAGGAAACTGACATGAAATATTTACAAACTGAAGGGAGTGTTTGCTAGGATACATCCTGGGCCAACAAATAATCGTCAATTTGGTAGAGGAGGGAAGCGTGCGAAGTAAAATTTTTGGATTAAGACCCAGCTTTGAACACAGTAAGCAGATTCAAATGGATGTAGGTACTACTAGTTATGCAAACATGAAGAGGCTACCATCAAACTAATCTCTGGACTAAGAGCATAACAACAGATTTCAAGAAACCACGTAAAAACAAAATTTGGATGATTTCCGAATAGAAACAGTCTTCGTTGCGAAATTATTTAACATTAGTAATGCCTTTCACGCTTTTGGGCGTCATCAGCTCGTAAGAGTATCTGGATTTGTAACCCATCCGTCTTAAAACCATATTTACATTTTATATGTTTTTATGACGGATGGATTACATGTCCGTTTATTTATGAGTCCATTTTCTTTTTATATGGCTTCATGACGTATAGGTTACATATCCAGCTACTTTTACACAATATGGTGATGCCCCAAGAGGGTAAAACGCGTTACTGATATTAAAAAAACTTCGCAACCGACAATGGTTTTGTACTGAAATAATTCGAAACCTGTTACTGAGGCTCCATTCTAAATGGAACAGAAAGATTTTTAAATTTTGGATGTTGAACAGAGATGTCATCCTCGCTTTACCACTAACCACTGAACCACCCCTCCATTTGCAAGACGGGTTTCATGCGTCGGTCCCTGTGCTCCATTTTAGAGCGGCGGCAGACTGTACCCTCAGACAACTACTGTAGAGCAACCGGTTTACGTCTAGGCTACTCTGATCCGCCGGCTTCCTAAAATAAGCAACTCCTCGGCGTTATTTACGGCCTCCGATAGCCGCCGTCTATAACTCACTTGCCATTCCATCAGCTCCTATTTACTCCTTTATTTGGCTATAAATATCTTATGAATCTCTCGATGAGTAAACCGCATTGTGTGTCTTAAGACTCAGTTGGCTACAGAATAAGCTCTCCTAGATTTATCGTCACGCATCCGACATCGAAGTCCCGCCGGTAAAATAAGAGGTTGCCGTTGGCAGCTCTGAACTGGCCGCCTTCTGAGAGGCTCCTCGCTCGCTGTTCGCGGAACTGGCTCGCTTTTTGTCGTCGTCCCCCTGCGTCTAGCGGCGGATTTCCGCGAAGTGTCGCAGCGCGTCTGATCGTAATGACGCCAGCGTCCAGACTCAGGTAAGAGTGACGGAGCTGAGCTGCCGCATTCGGCTGACAGACTTTTGTACGACACTGTGTTCGACAGAAAGAGGCTCGTCACCGCTGCGACACTGTTCCCCAATTCGTCTTACTGAGAGTCATCATTGTGAGAAACTGTGCAATCGGTAATTCGGTGAAACGCCTCGGTAAAACGAACTCCTTTCCTTAATACATTACGTTTGATCGTTATCTGAAAAATAATTGAATATATTCCTAATTTTCACGGTTGAGAGTGTTATCAACTCTATTCTTTTGTCGTTATGGACAATTTCATTCACTATTTTTTACCCTTCCTGCGACAGTGTCTCTGGACGCTGACTTTCCCAATAATTCTTCAAAATTAATTCCTAATCATTGTAGTAAACTGCAGTGCTCTTGCAAGACATGTTGCTGTGCGAAATCTTTTCATTTCGTTCCTCAGCTGACAATTTGTAGCATATATTTGTAGTACCATATATCAAATGAATGTTATTGAATAGAATTGAGGAGAAGAGGAGCTTGAGGCACATCTTGACTAGAAGAAGGGATCGTTTGGTAGGACATGTTCTGAGACATCGAGGGATCACCAATTTAGTATTGGAAGGCAGCGTGGAGGGTAAAAATCGTAGAGGGAGACCAAGAGATGAATACACTAAGCAGATTCAGGAGGATGTAGGCTGCAGTAGGTACTAGGAGATGAAGAAGCTTGCACAGGATAGAGTAGCATGGAGAGCTGCATCAAACCAGTCTCAGGACTGAAGACCACAACATATCAAGTGAATGTAGCGTACTTTTCTTGCGATTTTCACTGTCCACACCGTCAGTGGTTCATTTCTGCCAAACTTTCAGTTTCAGGCAAATAATTTTAGGATTGTCTATTTCATTTATAGACTGAAGCTTGTCGTGTACAGAAAGAAGTCTCACCACCTCTGGCCCTGTATCTCGGATAACTTGAATTCAATGTTCATGCTTTCCATAATGCAGAATTCATTTCGTCCTTAGTAATTTTAACGCTTAGAGGCTTGCTGTTACCGTCTCTACTACTAGACACTACATTTACCCTTAAACTGAACATATGTAAAGCAAAATTTGAGACTATCATTCATTAACATTTCTTGCTCTCTCAAACAGAGATGTAATTTCGCTCTTTTTCTAAGCATTAACTCTCCCTGCCTGTTCAACACGCAGGGTAAGTGGTGGAGGATATACAATTTAACCTTTCGTGATTCCGACTTAACGCCACTAGTCACTCGAGAATTGTTTTTAATGCTTCCTCTTAAGTTTTTTAACTGTTAACTCGTTGGTTGTCTGAGCACTCAGAACTGTTTCGTGATACTTTTATCTTTTCGAATGCAAAGACGATCATTGTTGAATCGTGCACGCTGTTCGTCTTACTTGCCTTCCATATAAACGTGCTGAACGATGTCGATACAACCAATATCAAATTCATTGTGCGATGATATTTTCATTTAGCAGATTTTGTGAATGTATTTAGAAGGTCGTACATCTGCTGTTTATTAGATTTTGGACATGTGCATATCTAATTTTATAGTTCACAGGCGCTCCACTGATAATTTAGGGAGAACAGGCCTATCACCAACGCATTTTATATCAGTTATAAAATTTTCTCCGTTAAATATGGAATTCTCCCGACTGCTCGTCGGGCATTGTCAAGAGGTCAACACTCGAGAAACTTTCGTCCGAAAACTCGGGGATATTTATCCATTTGATGTGGCTGGAAGCTGGAGAAAATGTTATTAAACTGTCGTCGGGAGACCATGCAATCGCATTTTATATTATATTAGCTCTGTCAAATTCAAACCATAGTGCTACATTACATACTTCCGTCGCATCAATCTTTCCTTCTGCTGCGTTACAAATAGACAGTACTTCTCTTTTAGACGTACGATTTTCACTTATCTGTCGCTCCAAATGGTTCAAATGGCTCTGAGCACTATGGGACTTAACATCTGAGATCATCAGTCCCCTAGAACTTAGAACTACTTAAACCTAACTAACCTATGGATATCACACACAACCATGCCCGAGGCAGGATTCGAACCTGCGACCGTAGCGGTCGCACGGTTCCAGACTGAAGCGCCTAGAACCGCTCGGCCACCACGGCCGGCTCTGTCGTTCCCGTCACATATATTAACCTCTCCTTCCAAAATGCGTTTAATATTCACGTTCACAGAGTTCTTTTCTCTCTATGAATATTTCTCTTTAAGTAGAAAACTGTTTTGTACGAGCTGTGTAACAGTTTGAGACAGTCATCATCAGATGATTTCATTGATGGAAAAGTGCTCCTTAATTATATTTAATATTATTTTAAATGCATTTGGTAAGATATCTGATGTCAGACACTCTCGTAATCCTGATCAAGAAGTCGATAAAGAACTGAAATATTTTTACCTCATGACTCTGTGAATCCTCTCTGGCATGTAGTAGCTGTTTTCCAAAGGAAGAGGGGCAGAGAGATAAAGTTGTTGGAGTGTTTGGCTTACGCTCGTTGTCTGTGGATAAGGTGGTAGCGGCGCAGAAGCTAGTGGACCGAAATGCTAACGGGTGCGCATAAAAGCTGGCGCGCTGTAATCTGCAGTCTCGCTTATCAGCCGAAAAGCAGATCGCTGGGTGCCTGCGCAGCAGCTGCGCGGCGCGGACGAGTTGTAAACTACCGTGGCGGACAGCGAGGAGACGTGCCCCCCTCCCACTGCTGTAGACCTTCCTCCGCCGTGAATCGTCGCCGAACCGGCCGTAAAAGCCCGCAGGAGGTCGTCTTACTGCAGTCCACAACACCGCTTCTCGTCCCCTGGTACTCTGCTTGGCCGAGCCGTGGCGCGCCACAAGTCTTCCTTCCTTTTTACTCCTCCGCAAAGCGTTCCATCCTCAGCTCTTTGCATTTGAACCACTTATATCGTATTTTTCGCTTTCAGTAGACTGAGCTTGTAAAATGAATGCGTACTTACTTGTCATAATATTACCGACAGGACTGAGAACGTGCGACTAAGAACCGACCCACAGACGACAAGTTTTATTTTTCTTCTATCCAGCTTGTACTTTGAACGGACTGGTCCAGCGATCCAGTTTTGGGTAGTGCCTGCTGCGAGTTACTGTCAATTATTCTGCACCTGTATTTGCACTGCAAGAACAAATACCGCCGACGTCGGCTGTTAATCAGATGTAATCAAGCGTTATCCACTAATATGGCATTTCTCCATCATCAATGTGAGTATGTAATTTTGTATAAAAGTGACCGTACCTTGTAAAGTCCCAGAAATTCATTAAACACTGAGAAATAGCCGAAAAAAAGTAGAAATTTTTTTTGAGATTGGTTAGGGTATTTCGCTTGCTGTTTTAGTACTGTAACGTATCATTTCCGCCAACCATGAGTTCGTCCTCTTGGACGTTATGAATGCCAAAGTCGGCTCCTGCCATGCATATGAGTTGCCTTTGTGCACCCTGCAAATGATTGGTTTGTCTCCGCATAAATTTTCTCGCTCTGTTGGAAATAAGCTAGAGAAAAGTCCTGACAGCGACAGTGCATTCCAGAGGGTGCTATTAACGGGGAAAGGAAGTTACCGAAGGGAACGCTGACATTCTGCCCCAGGGATTGATTAATTCAAAGCTGTAACCTTCGAACATTTTTAGGGAGTTACTGGGAGCCCATGAAATCTAGGAGCCTGTTGGAACCACAACGATTTGAACGTCACTGGATAGCGCATACCAAAAGTGCAAGAGATCTTTTTTGGTGCGTCAGGTAATGGAAACTCAGACTAGACATCAAGTAGAAACATGGTAAGTTCAGTCGATCTACGTCATTTCGGTAGCAGTTCACGCTTCATTTTGAGGCGGCCAGGTGATTCAGCGACTCTAATTTCTCTTGTTTCCGTTGTCACCGGCTGAACACGATTCGCAGAATACGGTTGCGACATTTTGTTTTGTGGATTACAGGGGAAATGAGTTTCAATTGATGAGCAACGATTCCATTTCGTTTAGCTGGGTTCAATAAGTGCCAATAATTAACAAGAAATAATACACAGCTTTTGAGACAACACGCTCAAAGACGTGATCTCGAAGCCGCAATAGTTATTTGATAGTTTTCTGCGTTGTTTCAGATCAAAATGGAATTAGTTTAAAACAGTGATGTATTGAGTTGTGAGGGATGTAAACATGAATTTTTGTGCCAATATTGTCTCTAACACATGTTAGTAACTTGAACAAAGGAATAGTGGAATGAGAAGCGGTATATGTAATCAAGTTCCAAAGTTCTATGACTATAGTTTTAAAAAATTGCTTGTGTGATGCAAGGTAGCTATTTCTTTACAACAGTCGTGTTTTGCCTCTCGCTCATGTAAGCAAACTGTTATACAGATATAAACACAGTTCTCGTGGCAAGCTTATGAATTGAGAAGCGGTATCTGTAATAAAGTTCCAAAGTTCTATGACTATAGTTTTTAAAAATTCCTTGTGTGATGGAAGGTAGTTATTTCTTTACAACAGACGCGTTTTTCCTATCCCTCACTTAAGGAAAAGGATATACAGATATAAACACAGTTCTCGTGACAAACTTATGAATTAGTGGGTAGGCTACCAGTAAAAGAATTCGTTTCGTGCACGCTGGACAAAGACTGGTGGAAACAAGATGGGGCTGTACCGATGTGAATAGGCGGCAAATACTCAAATGTACAGTTTAACTAAACAATTTCCCTCCTGTGGCTACACAGCGAATTAATAACAAACTCCCCAGTACAAGCAGAAACAAGACGGTTTTCAAATAAAAGACCAAATACGTTTGACATAGGTGGCTATACACAAATACGTAACCGAACGGATGTATTTCATATAGCTGCGGATAAAAAGTCCGCTCCACCGCTCCAACAAACTAGAAGCTATCAAGATTATTCTGGTAGCATTGAGGTTTGTTTAAGGATATGTCGGTTTGGGTGAAAAATTTGTGGTGTCCTGTGTTAAGGGTTTTAAGAGTTAGAGCGGAATTTACGGGCCATATGGAATAGTTGAAGTTGTGCGAGTTGCAGCAGCATGTCTTCAGAATTTCAACGTCAGCTGGATGGTAGATATTGGGAGAGGGAGAAAATGAAGTTTGTTACTTAGATATTTATTGGCTATTGCCAATAACTGCGACCTAAAAAATTATCGAGCAGCGTGACGGCGAGAGTTTTTTGAGACTCCCATGGGGTAGTGCTAACAGATTATGCTCGTAGCATATAATCACAGAACAGTAGTGCCGAAATTTCCTCGAGAGATTTCGATGCGTCGGGGACTTCAAATGGCTCTAAGCACTATGGGACTTTTACATCTGAGGTCATCAGTTCCCTAGACTTAGAACTACTTAAAGCTGACTAACCTAAGGACATCACACACATCCATAACCGAGGCAGGATTCCAACCTGCGACCGTAGCAGCAGCGCGGTCCCGGACCGAAGCGCCTAGAACCGCTCGGCCACAGCGACCGGCGTCGGGGACTTACCGTATTCGCGAGCACACTTCAGAAATCGTGGTCATGTGTTTCTGTTTACCCGACGAAACGCTAATTGCGTCATTTATTCATAGACAAGGAGTGTTAGGCTCCTTACAAAGTGTAATGTCAAGATTTAACATATCTAACCTGATGATGTGGCTTCTAAGCTAGGGAACTGGTCGTTAAGTAAAATAGGTTTCTGCACTTATGAAGAACGCTGTATATCTCGATGTACGAAGGCCATTCGGAGAATAAGCTCCGATCCGTCGCGAAATGGGAACAACAGTGGAAATCAAAACAGTTTTATTTGTAAAACAGTGCCACGTCTTTCAGCTTCTTCTCTGTACAGAGTGTTACAAAAAGGTACGGCCAAACTTTCAGGAAACATTCCTCGCACACAAAGAAAGAAAATATATTATGTGGACCAGCGTGACTTCCAACACTTTGTTACAGGAAATGTTCACAATGTCCTCCGTTAGCGAGGATACATGCATCCACCCTCCGTCGCATGGAATCCCTGATGCGCTGATGCAGCCCTGGAAAATGGCGTATTGTATCACAGCCGTCCGCAATACCAGCACGAAGAGTCTCTACATTTGGTACCGGGGTTGCATAGACAAGAGCTTTCAAATGCTCCCATAAATGAAAGTCAAGAGGGTTAGGATGTCGTGGAGGCCATGGAATTGGTCCGCCGCCTCTACCAATCCATCGGTCACCGAATCTGTTGTTGAGAAGCGTTCGACAGAAATGTGCAGGAGCTCCATCGTGCATGAACCACATATTGTGTCGTACTTGTAAAGGCGCATGTTCTAGCAGCACAGGTAGAGTATCCCGTATGATATCATGATAACGTGCTCCATTGAGCGTACGTGGAAGAACATGGGGCCCAATCAAGACATCACCAACAATGCCTGCCCAAACGTTCACAGAAAATCTGTGTTGATGACGTGATTGCACAATTGCGTGCGGATTCTCGCCAGCCCACACATGTTGATTGTGAAAATTTACAATTTGATCACGTTGTAATGAAGCCTCATCCGTAGAGAGAACATTTGCACTGAAATGAGGCTTGACACATTGTTGGATGAACCATTCGCAGAAGTGTACCCGTGGAGGCCAATCAGCTGCTGATAGTGCCTGCACACGCTGTACATGATACGGAAACAACTGGTTCTCCCGTAGCACTCTCCATACAGTGACGTGCTCAGCGTTACCTTGTACAGCAGCAACTTCTCTGACGCTGACATTAGGGTTATCGTCAACTGCACCAAGAATCGCCTCGTCAATTGCAGGTGTCCTCGCCGTTCTAGGTCTTCCCCAGTCGCGAGTCATAGGCTGGAATGTTCCGTGCTCCCTAAGACGCCGATCAATTGCTTCGAACGTCTTCCTGTCGGGACACCTTCGTTCTGGAAATCTGTCTCGATACAAACGTACCGCGCCATGGCTATTGCCCCGTGCTAATCCATACATCAAATGGGCATCTGCCAACTCCGCATTTGTAAACATTACACTGACTGCAGAACCATGTTCGTGAAGAATACTAACGTGTTGATGCTACGTACTGATGTGCTTGATGCTAGTAATGTAAAGCAATGAGTCGAATGTCAACACAAGCACCGAAGTCAACATTATCTTCCTTCAATTGGGCCAACTGGCGGTGAATCGAGGGAGTACAGTACATACCGACGAAACTAAAATGAGCTCTGACATGGAAATTAAGCGTTTCCGGACATATGTCTACATAACATCTTTTCTTTATTTGTGTGTGAGGAATGTTTCCTGAAAGTTTGGCCGTACCTTTTTTTAACACCCTGTATAGTCGTCGCTCCGACTTAGACGTTGGTCATAGCGTTATACTCACTTTCCAATACCCTTGTCGTAGTAGGCAGCCGCCTGTGGTTTCCGAGACGTCTCTGCGGTGATGTACAGCTTGTTGTCTGTGTTAAAAATGTTTTCTTCATAGCTAGCAGTTTATGTGAGCAGAGAAGAACATTAAAGGGAGCCAAGTCCGGGCTGTGTGGTCCTCACGGGGGCGTCCTGACTGCCACTGTAATGTGAGACCGATAATTGTCGTGAAGAAGGCAGACAGTTAGGTTACGTGAGGTTGTACGAACTCGGGCGAAACTTCTCAGCGTGCATCCATACTTTGCGGGAGACTCTGCTGTTCTAGGCATCTTTATGTGCTCAATGTACGCTCGGAATTGAGAAGAGGATGTGACGCGATCCACGGGGATACTAACATACTAGAGACACTGCTCAACACATCTGTGCAAAGCTTCATCGGATTTTCTATTTCGCAACCTATCGGACCTTACTTTCCATACAACTCTCGTAAAAGAGCCGACTTGACAGATCCGTCTGCACTGGAACGACGCCGCTCTGTAGCAGACAGGCAGGCCGTTAGGCGGCGGCTGAGTTCCCACGTCACGTCGCGGCTATGGAAGCCACCGTCGCAATTAGCAGCGTGAGCCGGCGGCGCGGCGGCCACGCCCCGGCCGCGGCTGCTCTGGTACTCTGCCCTGCCCCGCGCTCCGCTCTCTGGGCCGGACCGGCGGCAGACCTTCGCATTTACTGCGCAGATAGCCCAGGCGAGGAGAGGAGAGCGAGGAGAGCGAGCGCGTCAGCCGGGCGCGCGCCGAGCAGCGAAAGGCTGGCCGGCCAGGGCGGGGCAGAGCAGCAGCCGCGCGCGGCCCTGGCAGCAGCTGACACCCTCTGACTTCTCTGCGAGGACGCGCCGACCTGTCCGTCCGCCGGCAGTCACTGCGCGGCCTCGCCCCCACCTCCGGCGTGCGCCGCTGCCGCACGCGTCCCCCGAAAAGGACTCTGCCAGCGGATCGTATCCCGAAAAGGACTCCGCCAGCGAATTACAAATTTGGCACACGAAGTCAGCAAGCTCTACCGTTGAAACGTTCCTTTCGCCCGCCTTCTAAGCTTTCGTAGCGCAGCGCGAAATCATTCTCGCTGCCGCGGCCTAAATCCGTGTGCGGAAGTGCTGCGTGCGAAACCGATGAAGCGAAGTACTGCTCCGCTACGTGGAAACACTGGATTAATTTCCTGCACTGTTACTTTACCAAATAAATATAAATGAGGAGTGCCAGCCTCCTTTAGACCCGTGAGACAGGATTAAGCTTCACATCGCAGTAGTCCATAAGAAAAAGCACTCAAACTCTCTACTTTCAGGAAACATTCCGAAATCTGACCACTGGACTGTAAGAAGTCCACTGCTAGCAGTTCATCCACCTTCTCCATATAGCTACTGCCAGTTCTCCCCAGTTGTCACATCCGACAACAAGACAAGAGTATGAAACTTCCTGGCAGATTGAAACTGTGTGCCGGGCCGAGACTCAAACTCGGGACCTTTGCCTTTCGCGGGCAAGTGCTCTACCATGTCTCCGCAATACCCTTTCTTTCAGGAGTGCTAGTTCTGCAAGGTTCGCAGGAGAGCTTCTGTAAAGCTTGGAAGGTAGGAGACAAGGTACTGGTCCGGCACACAGTTTTAATCTACCAGGAAGTTTCATATCAGCGCACCCTCCGCTGCAGAGTGAAAATCTCATTCTGAAGACAAGAGTATATTTCAAAGTCAACAGGGAAAGACGCACACAAAAATTTCACTTTCAGATTTGCAGGTAAGCAGAAGGGACTGGCATGAACTAGTCCCAGCATAGAGTCGTTTACCCAACACCACCTCCAGCTATCTAATGGTTCCACGCTCTGCTCTAAGCAAACAAATGGCACCTCAGACCATCGCTCCTGGTTGCGGCCGACAGCCAGGTTGGTATCCCACAGCTAGAACATCTCCAGATAGTTTCCGGCTTGGAATCTCATTGACTGGAGTAGAATTGTCTTCAGTTATAAGTCTCACTTTGAACTGAGATCCGATACCAGCGAAGATGTGTCTGAAGACAGGGGTGGGATACCAACCTGACTGTCGTCCACCATACGGCCCGACAATCAGGAGTGATGGTGTGGGGTGGCATTCCTTTTCATAGCAGGGCCATTTTGGTTGTCATATGCGACACCCTTAAAGCACAGCAGAATTTTGTGGTAAGGTTCTATGGGACCAAACTGATGAGGTCATCGGTCCCTAGGCTTACACACTAATTACACTAACTTAAACTAACTTACGCTAAGGACAACACATACACCCATGCCCAAGGGAGGACTCGAACCTCCGACGAAGGCAGCCGCGCGAAACGTGACAAGGCGCCGCAGAACGTCGACGACATTCTACGCCCCATTTTGTGCCATTGATCGCAAGCCATCCAGGACTTACGTTTCAACAAGATGATACCTGCCCACACTCGGTGAGAGGTTCTACTGCTTCTCTTTGTGCTTATCAAATCCTGCCTGGCATAGCAAGGTCGCCAGATCTCTTCCCCATTGAGAAAGTTTGGAGCATTATCGACAGGACCCTCCAACCAGCTCGGAAGTTTGATGATCTAAAACTCCGCTGTACATAATTTGGCACGATATCCCCCAGAAGTACTTCCAACAACTCTATCAGTCAATACCTAGCCGAAAAACTGCTTCCATAAAGGGGAGAGGTAGACCAGTGCGTTATTAACTTGCTCAGTTTGTGAAGCTCTTTCTCTTGAATAAATCGTCCAATGTTTCTGACACTGTAGTCATTTGTTTGTTTGCACAAGTACATCGCGTCTACCAATTTCCGTCCCAATCGGATAATTTCTTCGTGGTACGTTGCTTTTTTTCTTAAGGTGTATAAAAGCCGAGATCTTACGTTCGATGTAATAGAAGATATGAAAAACAAACGTCCTTCGAAGAAACCCATATGAATTTCTTGTATTGGCGGTGTGACGATCTGAATGGTTTTGAAGAATGCAACGAAGCATTCTACAAGTTCTATTAAAATTACCTCCTAGAGCAAAAATGGTTCAAATGGCTCTGAGCACTATGGGACTTAACTGCTGTGGTCATCAGTCCCCTGGAACTTAGAACTACTTAAACCTAACTAACCTAAGGACATCACACACATCCATGCCCGAGGCAGGATTCGAACCTGCGACCGTAGCAGTCGCGCGGTTCCGGACTGAGCGCCCAGAACCGCTAGACCCTCCTAGAGCAGCTACGAACTATGCTTCAGGAAAAAAAATGTTCTACCTTCATTGTGTCAGAGGATCATCAAAAACCATCTATGAAGATTAAATGCTGCAATAGTAGTAGGATAAGTTCCCGGTTGCCATTAGTTACATTGCTCGCATCTTCAGAATGAATAGCAATGACTTTGCAGAGATCTCTGGCTGGATGTCTACCTATTAGTTTCGAGGAAATCACTCGCAATACGAAAGTGTTTTCGTACTGTGTGTTTCCATATTGTGTCAGGCTTTGCCTCTGTTGTTCTCTACTACGTGCCATACGAAATAATTTGCCAAAAACTTTGTTGCTGTGGCCATTTTTCGCAGCGATTACATAAACTCTAGACACCTTTTACTTGCTGTCATATAATATTTATTTGCGTTCTAGATGCAATTAGTTTTTTATGTTAAATTTGTCTTCAGTGGACAGAATAATTTTTATTGGAAGAAATGAGTTTGCTGCATTGGCTGTTACTTATTTCCATTTTGTTTTTATTTTGCGCACTATGACATGTGTAGCTGTGCCCAAGTAACTACATACATAGCTGAAAAACGCAATTAGAATACAAACTACAAAGCAAGCTCTGCTTGTAGTCACCAGAATAAAATCAGTCCAAAAACAGAATAAAGTCAGCACATACTACGTCTAATCTATTAATAGCATCTGTTCTGTGTTATTGGACAGTCTGTGGTTGATCTGAAAGTGCCGGTTTATGTCGTGGAAGCCGCCACTTGAGGTGTCTGGCACAGAGGAGCGCCAGAGGCGGTAAGATTTCTAAACAGGGCGTATCACAGTTAGTAGCGACCCCTTGTAGCTTGTACCTGACGGGCGCACAAGTGAGAGATTTCTAGTCAGTGCGAATTACAGTCAGCAGCGGAAACTGACATTGGTGAAAGTGTACGAGGGAAAAGGGGACCTGGCGGTGGCGGAAGGGGGCTCGGGGGCAAAAGAAAACGCTGAGAACTCCCATGTGTGCAAAATGTTGTCGTGATATAATTCAGTACAGTAAATAGTGTTTAAAAATTGTGCACTTACAAGTAAAAATAGTAGTATGTAATTTTTCCTCCTATCTATGTAATTATGTAGTTCTCAATTCGATCGAGCAATCAATCATTCATAATAGGAAACACAGTCATAGCTCAGTCACTCAGAATGATTCAGAAATGTTACTTGTTAGAATGAAATCAGGCGATGATTCTTCTTCTCTGCAGGCTCGTGCTTTGCAGCAGTCTACTAATCTTTACAAATAAAATGCCTCGTATTTTGGGAGCGTTGTATAATCAGTCGGGAAACCTCAGATCAAGCGGATATTTGGCTTTGATGAAGTTTAACCTTCCGAAGAAGTAATGGAGCTCTTGGATTATTAAATGCAGGTTCGTATCCAGTCTTTCGGAACTTCCCTTCTGATTAACAACTACGCAATATGTCGATGAATATCATTAATTCTCAAATGTCAAATAATATAAATTGTTACACACCTTCTGTATGAAGGAGCAAGGAGCAATATATATATATATATATATATATATATATATATATATATATATATATATAAGAGGTTTTCTAACGACCACCAGAGAGAGTACTACAAAGAATAATTATGCGCTCATCGCATAGCTGTTGTATGAAACTACTTTGCGCATGGATTCTGCGAGTATGAAGATAGAAAATTTGTAAACGTCATTCAAGGGTAGAATTGTATCGAATAATTCACCGAATATAAAGAGATATTACAAAATGTAATAACGAAATTAATAAAATGCGTTTGAATTTATTACATCTCATATGTGTTTTACTGCAAGTAGTAACACGTAGGTGCCGGCCGCGGTGGTCTCGCGGTTCTAGGCGCGCAGTCCGGAACTGTGCGACTGCTACGGTCGCAGGTTCGAATCCTGCCTCGGGCATGGATGTGTGTGATGTCCTTAGGTTAGTTAGGTTTAAATAGTTCTAAGTTCTAGGGGACTGATGACCACAGCTGTTAAGTCCCATAGTGCTCAGAGCCATTTGAACCATTTTGAACACGTAGGTACTGGTTACGTTAATTAGGTACCGTTTAGTAACTGTAGCTTCGTGCGAAAACGAAAGCTCCACACCTTTTGTCAGATGCTTCCTTCGTCAGGTGAGACTATTACAAGATACCACACGCCCTTTAACGAAACTCTTCGACCATATCCCCCTTCCATTTAACCTAGGATCACGATAAACAGTACAGCTGCGAAATAACGGGATACGTGCCGAGCCGGCTGCTAACGCGTCGGGGCAGCGTTAGTCGAAGTTAAATTGCTGTAAGACGAGCAGCGCGGCTGTCTGTAATTACCCGGCGTGCCGAGGTGAGAGAGCCGACTTGCTGGCCCCCGAGGCGCCGGCACCGGCCGCCGCCTTCCAAGGGCCGGCCGGCTATTGTTGTTGGAAATGAGGCGAGGCGGCGCTACGCAGTGAATTTGGATCATTAGCCGTTACGTAAGGCGCGGCGCGGCGAGGTGGCCTTGACTCGGCTTCTTGGATGTCTCGTTCCCGACACGGGCGGCCGGCGGCCTTCGCACGGCCGTTTTCGTCCGAGGGACGACAGGCGGGCAGAGGCTCCCGAAGAGCCGGGGCGGCGCCCGCTGCAAAGTGATCCCTCCAGACTGGCCCCCGCCTCTGGCGCGCCAGACGGGCAGCAAACCCGACCGGTGCTCTCGCCCACAGCGTCCCAGCGGGACACAGCCAACAATCGCAAGGCACCGGTGAGGCACACCCAGCACTCGCCACTTCCTGTACATTACCGTTCACCTTCACTACAAATCCCCATCCTTCTCTACTACATTAGTGTACTTTTGCTGTACGCAAAAGTGTATCAGCAATTACTGTGTGTGCCGGCCGGAGTGGCCGAGCGGTTCTAGGCGCTACAGTCTGGAACCGCGCGACCGCTACGGTCGCAGGTTCGAATACTGCCTCGGGCATGGGTGTGTGATGTCCTTCGGTTAGTTAGGTTTAAGTAGTTCTAAGTTCTAGGGGACTGATGACCTCAGATGTTAAGCTCCATGGTGCTCAGAGACATTTGATTTCTTTGAATTACTGTGTGTCTTGTTTGGTCTTCTGTCAGAAAGTTGTCATCGCTTCACAACATCTTGTAGAAGTCGATTTAAACTTATCTGTACAGGTGCGCAGCCCGTGGTCTCGTGGTCGCCTTCTCGCTTCCCGAGCACGGGGTCCCGGGTTCTATTTCCGGCGGGGTCAGGGATTTTCACCTGCCTCGAGATGACTGAGTGTTTGTACTGTCCTCATCATTTCATCATCATTCATGAAAGTGGCAATATTGGTCTCAGCAACGATTGGGAATTTGTACGGGCGCTGATAACCGCGCAGTTGAGCACCCCACAAACCAATCATCATCATCATAATTAACCTGTACAGAAGAGTGGTAACTAGGTTTTTAGTTTTATGTTGGTTTACATTTACCGGATTATTTTAGTAAATGGGGAAAAATTGCAGGAAACGTCTTCTAAGAGAATAGGGACCAAAAAAGTCATATGAAAATATGGCCGGAAACGCGTTCCAAGGGTAGTACACCCAATTAAAGGTGAAAATGAAAGATCTTTGACAGTGACACCGGTTAACAGCCCCAGTTGGGTAGCGAGTCAGCGTGGGGTAAATTAGACGACCGTGTGGAGCATTCTCCACAACAACTGCTATATCCATGTCACTACCTACCGACCTAACTCCGCGGCCACTGTTCAGTCGCTCATTCGTCACAAACGCCACTACAGTGCTGCGATTTCTGCTATCTGTCCTGTTCACAGATCTGGCTGCCTGCAAGAGTGGTGGTATCGTCAACCTTCGCAGTATACACCAGTGGGTTACCACGGTACGGTGGCAACGAAATATCAGAACCGATTCAGTCTCGGTGCGTGTGCGGGGAATATTGGCAACCGCCTCGGGGGACCATTTATTCTTCCACAGCGTGCCATCAGCGAGGCATATCTGCACTTCCTGCAGGTAACTCTGCCTCCCCTGCTTTAAGACGTGCCTCTGGTGGTACGAAGGGTGATGTGGCTACTACATGATGACACAAGCCCACTGCCGTCTTTAGTGTGAATCTAGAACACAAGTGCAGACACAACTTCCCCGCTTACCTGATGTTTTCGAAAGTGTGGTGTCACTGCTACCTATACTGTCAAAGATCTTTTATCTCCACCTTCAAGTTGCCATTTATCTACATGACCTTCTTTGCACTTTACTCTCAGGGATCGTTTCCTGCAGTTTGTTATCTCTTAGTAATATCACCTTGTACAGTTAAAAACTCATATTACAGAGTTGGGCCACTATATGCTATTCCGAAATTTAGACCTAGAATACTCATTTGCATGTAATAAGCCTTAGAACACTAATTTGGAATTAAGTTATACATTCCTTACTCTACTTTCTTTAAAGAGAACGTAACATTTCCACCTCAATGATAATAGCTCTGCAATTATAAATCAACAATTACTTAAGAGGCACTCAAATAAAAGCGAGACAGACGGAAAAAGTGAGTAACACGTTCATTATTTCAAACGTAATCGCCTTAATTGTGACCACATCTGTCCCACTGTGAGAAAAGATGATCAATGCCTTCATGGAGAAATGTCTGCGGTTGCCTAGGGAACCTTGATCGTTCCCAGGCGTGCATCAGTCCATTTGCTCGGTGTCGGGTTTATTAAAATTTGAACCGCCACTAATCGGCCGAGTAGCTAACCAGGCGCTCTCACAAGGCTTAGTGCACACAGTCCTGCCATCAAGGAGAAGTCCCTGATTGTACCAGGAATCGGAGTCTTCGGCATGACGGTGAGCCGCGCTGACCACTAAGTTACGAAGGCAGAAGCATTTAAAAATGCCATACTTAATAACATTACCATCAGATTTGTGAGAACAACCTTACAGCTATCTTATTTGCAAATTAGTTTTGCAGGTCTCATTTTCAGCATAGCTTAAACGTGCAGCATTTAATGGAACAGATGTGTACCATACGTCTTTAGTTATATAGCAAAACTAAGATTAAATTTAACCCCTATTTATCATTCATTTGTACTTCTAATGGACGTTAAGACGAAATTCATATGCGACATCCACAGAATTTTAACATCTCATAATAATTCTTAGACGGCATAACCAAGATAACCCACTGAAAATAGTACAGAACGAGCTGAAACATGTTTGAGTAAAACAGAATTTATGCATAATTTCAATTGACAATTATGGAAAGTAAGAAGAGCTACAACGTCCAGAAGATGATTATTAAGTGGACGTGGAAGTCTGTTTATATACTGCGTTCTTTTCAGATAGTCATTACATACGTGGGGTTAAGGAAAACAAAGTCGTAAATAATCTGAAGACACGAATGTTTGGAGGGGTGAACTTTACAATGCCTCTTTTAATATCCGTAGGAATTTTATTTACTTCTGTGATTTGACCTGACTGTTAGATGGATGTATCGTTTGGCTGTTAGGGAAGCTGGAGCCTGTGCAGCTGGAATCTCGTTTTCGGTAGTCATCAGCTCATTTCTTGTTTTTATCCCGCGAACATGTCAAGTGATATTCATAATACATGTTTTTTGTTTCGACAAGAGCTTACTAGGTTGAAAGCAAACTTGCAAATATTCCTAGTAGGAAGTATTATTTTCCGAAGTCGTACTATTAGCGGGAAAACGGAATGACCAACGATAATGATCTCGATACTAATTGTTTGAAAAGTCCGAATTTTAAATTATTTTGAGAGCTTTTTGGTGCTCACTCAACGTGGTAGTCTGCACGCAGCACTCCAGGATGTAAGAGACAAGTTATGGACCCTTCCAGGCGAAATGGAGCTACAAAGGTGTCTCATACTTCTGAATTAGCGATGCGTAGCGGTAGATATGGTTATTTTGCCAGCACGGAAAGCTTCGAAGAAACAGCTGGTGTGTTCCAATGAGCAGGCGTGGAGGTCTGCTTTTTATCATTTTCTCATCCTGTTTGCGGCTTGATGGGTGTGTGCACTATCGGCAGACCGAGGCCGCGTGTCGCTTTGCGGAGAAATTACTCAGCTGGAGGTGGCGAACTAGGCGAGGTCTCATTGATGCACAAAAATTGCATTCGTTTCCATTCACAATTGAGGTGTTTTGTTTTTGGTGTGTCTCTTGACCAATGAAGTTCTGATCTGGTGCTCCGTTTTGTCTTTCCGCAAATTTCTGCGGGCTGCAAGGAACCTCGTGGAGGTGCTGTGCCGACAATAGCGTGGCTGACCTGTCCTGTGACCGGGTCTCTGTATCTCATGATCAGGGCCTTGAATATCTCCAAATGCAGTCAGCTACCTGCAGAGCATTAATATTTTGGTGTTAGGGTAACTTGAAACTTGCGTCACTAATGAAAGCGAGGCTGGCAACCCTCACAAAGAATTCTTAAAAGTGTAGAAGTGGCAATGAATAATGCGCTTCCCCCAATAAACGTTTCCCGATTTATTGGTACCGTACGTCAAGTAGTTTGTCTCGCACTAGAAGCGATTGGATTCAAGCCGCGTGCTCGAGAGACGTCATCTCCGACAACAGACGAAAGAAGGTTTCACTGTGTGACTTAATATGTTATGTTTGCCTATCTCAGAGACCTCAATTACTGTTAGTATTCACCAGCAAGCTTCTAAAATAATATTTTCATATATTTCGTTATTCATGCCCAGCACTATTATAGTGTTCTTAAGGTTTCCCAAATCCACGGTCGGGCTGGATGGAGATGTGAACGTTTGAAAATGATTTTAGTATATCTGGATAGCTCTGAAACGAAACTGAGGCATCCGGTAAGCAAATAAGTAACAGCGCATTCCAATCGGATTCTGGAAATAGTGTTTAAGTTTCTATCGATCTATGGGAGTCATAGCTCAGAGAGTTTCAGCTTACTCGCTATATTCCATTTTCAGGCTACACGTCGTATACAGTTTGCTAATTGTTCATGACGCCCTGAGCGAGTGGTCGCCTAACTATCCTACTCGGCGTATGTATTAAAATATGCAGTGATGCTGTTACTACTGTAACAAATGGCAGCTGCAAGTGGTTAGTAACGATTGTGTATAAGTAGTGAATTGCTGGCTAGAGACAAAGTCAAAAGTTCACTAATCCCTCAAAATCAGTCCAGGGTGAACACCCGAAGAGTGAAACCCGTTAACCAAGCAATATTCGAACACCGAGTCAAATGGCACGGTATGAAGGATTGAAGCGAGACCAGGCAATGAACCGTACGCGACTAAGAGTGCGTATTCAAGCCCATAATTATGCCAAAGGGCGTTCCCGTTGGACTCTCCGCTTCCACCGTGTGCGATGCTCTGAGGAAATATCTCTACATGCCAGCAGTCAGGCTCCGGACTACGAGAATTTCACATCCAGTCAGCTATCAACATTAGCGATCTAAAAATACAGTTGGCGCGCGCGCGCAAGCATGTATGTGTGTGTGGGTGGGTGGGTGGGTGGGTGCGTGTACAGTAGCCGTTACGATTATCAAGCGACGTAGTATCGAAGCAGTAAGTACATTGGTAGGGCGCCCCCCCCCCTCTCCCCGCGGTTGTCAATGTGTTGAGGGCTTTGGTGGGTGAAGTCTGTTTCTCCCTCCCCCCTAACATCGCAGAGATATCGGTTAGGAGGTCGTGAACAAGTAGTACCATGGTTCAAATGGCTCTGAGGTCATCATTCCCCTAGAACTTAGAGCTACTTAAACCTAACCAACCTAAGGACATCACACATACCCATGCCCGAGGCAGGATTCTAACCTGCGCCCGTATCGGTCGCGCGTTTCCAGACTGTAGCGCCTAGAACCGCTCGGCCACCCTGGCCGGCAAGCAGTACTATGATTCTCAAGAAATGTGCCAAACTGCATGATGTAGACCACTAACTACATAGGCTAACATTCAAATTAAATTTATTGTAACTCGCGCTGAAAAGCTTACGGAAGGTCAGCTCGTGCGGCAGCACTTCTCTCAGGTCTCAGCAGAGCATTTCGAACACAGCCCGGGGGCCAATGCGCCTAGCGAGTATGCAGCACGGCAGGCGGCGCTGCGCCTCGCTTGCTTGCTGTTCGCATCTACGTCTCCGCAATGTTCCGCACCTATAGTGGCGAAACTTTTTCAGGTGGTACTATTAAAGGCACCACGGCTGTTCTACATTCAGTTGGCACACGTCTATTTTACTACATTCAACTTAATCAATAACACATTTTACGAATTCACGTCACAGCAATTGTAACTTATCTCATGAATTTTGTAAACTATACACTATTTATGAACTATAAAGAAGTTTCTAGTACAAACTTTTTGTAAGACACTTGGTCAATTCCTGAATGAGCTCTTTGGTGACTGGCTTGTATGTCATGCCTGAAATGTACATGGTACTTTCGGCGTCCAATATACAGACAAATGGTTCGAGACGAAAGTTTAATTCCTGCACAAGGAAGGGGGATGATTCTTTCTTGAATCGCTGGTCCGCTGCAGCGTTACTGCGTAGTTGACACTCATGTCTCGGAGAAGGCGGGTTCTGTAGAAGCGGTCTCACATAACTCGTAACTCACTGCTTGGACGTTCTAGTGAGAATTCACTGTGCAGCTACAGGTAAGTTGATATTTTGGAATATGTAGGCTCAGAAAACTGAATACAATATTTCTTATACTTTCTTGTGTTTTACTCATCCAGCTGTTTTCTCTGCTTTGAAGCAAGGATCTACGTGATTGCGTTACTGCCGTCAAGATACACAATATTAATTTCAAAATTGCTGATATAATTATTAATAATTCTGTATGTAGACCTGGAATTCGAACTCGATACCCGCGTAGTTTCCAATCAAGGTACCAACGTACACGTCAGTTTCAAACATTAGCGTCAGTCTGCCAGTAGCTTCTCCGTTAGTCTTGCCTGGATAGGTCTCATGCTGACATCATTGATTGGAAAAGGGAGAAACCTGACTTCGAGTTCCTGTTAGGTACACCGTTTAATGGAAACAACCAGTTTCTCAGCAGCTTTCGCTATTCTGTAGTGTGAAGGATACATTCTAGAAAAGTTATTAATACGGGAAAAACGTGTTCTCCTCCGACTAAAATCCTCTGTAACTATGGCAACAGTGAATAGCTCAAGCAAAACAATCACTGTGCAATGGATTTAAGATTATCATACAGGGCGAGTAGTCTTTCTAGAATCGTTTTAAAAAATTATGTTCTTGTAATACAATGAGAACAGTTCAAAACAGTTCTATTGCGAAGCAAGAGATTTTGTTCTGAAGAAAAAAAAATAAGTTTGGTTTGATCTTGTCGGTATCCTCAATTACAACTGGGTAAATTATCCAATCTTCCTTTCAGTAAGTCAATATCCCAACTCTTACGATTAGGGTATGCAGAATCGACAGCGGACATTGAAAAGGAAAATAGAAAATATGACGTTAATAAATTTAGTCCGTAAGGTGGAGACTACATGTAAATTAATTTTTTCATTATTTCGTTGTAATAAATGTGTTTGAAGCCATTCTGGCGTTGTTGTGCTTCCTTTCGTTCGAAAAATAGTCACAGTTATTAAATTCCAAAGGATGGGATTTTTCATGTTGAAATCTAGTACGCTATGTCAGATCGGTTTTACAAACATACAGTACAACAACAATTTGTCCATTATATTTGGACTGTTGAGCTCCGTGGCCGTGGATAATGATATTTCATTGTAAAAATACAGCAACCAGCCACTTTTTAATGCGTTTTATTTATGCCAATATGCATTTCGGGTTTGCACCCATCTTCAGCTGGCAAATTACATGGATCTTCAGTTACTACAGTAGTACAATCTCGACAGCAGTTTGGATGCTGCAGCAGGCCTGTGCAAAAGCAACGATTCTAATCATTTTCTTCAATTTCGCGAAATTGAAGAAAATGATTAGAATCGTTGCTTTTGCACAGGCCTGCTGCAGCATCCAAACTGCTGTCGAGATTGTACTACTGTAGTAACTGAAGATCCATGTAATTTGCCAGCTGAAGATGGGTGCAAACCCGAAATGCATATTGGCATAAATAAAACGCATTAAAAAGTGGCTGGTTGCTGTATTTTTACAATGAAATATATAGTACAACATTCAGGCGATCGCCACTGAGAAGGAGTTGTAAAAACGTAATGATGATTTTACTCATAGTGGAAAGTGTCGTACCTTGGTACACTTTTCAAGCTTTCGCCTCTAGCCAGCCTTGTAATGGAAGTTCGAAATTTTTCTTATTTCATTTTGAAACGATAACATTCACTTCATGTCTGCTGTAGTATTTTTCTGAAATTACCAAAGTTAGTCTGGAAAAGTAATGTTTCTCTATGTATGCAGAACCGTTCCACAATACAACAGGCCACGTCCCTAGAAACCAATATTGTGTTCAAATTTAAAAGTATATTTAATAGTCTACACGGTACATAATTACGATACTGCTGCCCAATAATCAGTAGGTGAAATCAAATTCAAAAGAAGTATTATCATAAATCGATCACATGTTCAAAAAGTTTTGAAATACAATCTAATAGCAACTAACACAAATTTCCATTTCCAAAGCAGGGAAAAGGTTTAGTCATTACAGAAGTTAATATCATTTGCAAACAGTACACGTTCCATGGTAGAAAATCTTCCATTGCAGGGTACAAGATAGTGCGCGAATGATGTATGGCTTAACTGTCCACACGTTGTACAGAGTGTTTCAGAAGTGATGGTCAATACTCAGTGAGGTGACAGGAATGATCATTCGAAACAAAAACGTCAAGAAAACATGGGCTGTAACAGGCATACCTTAAGAGCTATGAGAAATTATTGATCTTCGATACTCTGAAGCAAATCTCTTCTACTGCAAGGCCTTTGCTTTCCATATTTTGGGAGTGGTAGTATGGAACAAAACAGGAAACAAATGTCCAATAAACATGTGCTCTAAAATGTGTACCTGAAGACCAATGAGCAGTTGTTCATCTTCGCTACTTTGAAACAACTCTTCTAATGAATAAGTGCTCATAACTTTTGAAGTATGCGTTTTAGAGCACATGTTTACTTTAGATTTTTGTTTGGAATGATCATTCCTATCGTATCCCTGAATATTGACCACCACTTCCGAAACATCACGTATAGCTCATTTTAAAAATTCGCAGAATTTTACTGGCCATAAAACCCTGTAACTGAAGAATTAACAGTATTCTCCAAATAGCTTTAACATATTATACGGCTCTGAAATATGCAGAACTAGAACTCATAATTTTTACAAACGCTGCAGTAGAAAGAGCCTCATGTCTCACAACAACAGGAGCAGTAAAAACTGTCGGAAACTGCTTATGGCGGTCTCTAGTGTGCGTCCATTCATTTGGTTGCAAAATCGGTCACTAGATTGGAACACCGACCAGGAAACATCATGTGTTGACTGGTACACTGTCCTCCAGGTACAGTGCTTTCCCCTATGTTAGGCAGATGTGGCCAACACGCATTTCTAATGTGTCTAGTATTCACGACGCCGCGGGGACGACTGATTTTCACGTGGTTATCTTCGTCAATGAATGGTGACGAAATGCTTCTCCTATTACTGTGCCCATATTGTAGCACCGAATGTTAAGGAGAAAAGAAAGCTGCTCCTCTCGAAGTGAAGTTCACATTCTTTCAGCAATATAAATGGCTGCTCAGAACCTTGGTAGCTGAATGAGGCTCTTCAATCTCACAATAACATTTTTTTTTTAAATCAGAAAACGCTTAAGATGATGTATCGTTCAGACTGATAGTCAATAAACCTAGATGTATCAGTGGCAGGGAGTTTCCTTGTGGAGATCGTGTGGTACACCATAACTTCATGTTCATTCAGGTCGATAAAGTAGCCATTACAACATCACGATCACATCCTATTCAGAGAAGCTATATTCAGATCTGACAACTAACGAAATCGGAGGGGGAAATACTTTGTTAGTGTACTACATAGATTACGTAGTAAAATGTGTTGGAAGCTCGGCACACGAAACTAACCTTTCGAAAATAGACGAATATACGCACTGCTTGCTGTATGTTTAAGTCTGGTTACATTCATCCAAAACCGCAGACTTAATCAGACTAAGAAGAAAATAATCTTTTATGTTTACTACGAAAACTGAATCGACTCGCGCTTCCAACATCAGAAGGTGGATCGAGACGGCACGGACCTGCTTCTGTGCCTTATATCGTGACGCTTTTCTCGTTCTGATGGGAGAGCGTACGTTGCCAGTCGTGACAGAAACGGTAATGGGAAGCAGTATTTCAGGTTCTATACTGCAGTAGAGGCCTTGTAAGAAACAAACTTAATTATAAATTTTTCAAAGAAAGGGTCGTTCACAGGAACGGTTTGCATATTTAACCTCGCTCCAGAGTTAGCGGATTTCTCTTTTTGCCCGGGCTGACGGCTGAGCGACCTCCTCAGTTTCACCATGACGTCATAACCAGAACGGAGGCCGATCGGATGATAATATTGCTCCTACTGACATCTATGGATAAGGTCATCGTGTCCCAAACACGCGTTACTGCGTTTTTCGAGACACAGGAAAACGTTGTTTTTTGTAGTAGCAAATTTAAATGAGTGTATTTAACTTTGCCAGATTAGTTTTATTTTACGTCCCCCGATGGTAACATAGGTAGGGATATGTGTTTAATAGTCACATATTAAATACCGTATAGTGATAAAAAGTGGTGAAATCAGTACTGTGTACATATTTCTCAAATAATAATGCACAGATGAAACGGAAGAATTTGGCGTAGACAAGAGGGAGGAAATTTCATAGTCATATAAGCAAATTCGGTTGTCATATTTTACTGCTAACTAATTTAGTATATGGATTCGTTGTCTGCTTACTCGAATTGTGATGGAATTTTCCTGTACGAATTACTTCAGTTACCATTAAGAACAGTCTCCATTAATTTTCTACTTTACTCTACCTGATATTTCTGTAAGTTTTATCTAATTCGTAAACTGTAAAGCTTTTCTTACGGCATTGTGGTATTCATTGTACATTGTCGATGACTGTCATTGCTCGCCGGCCGGGGTGGCCAAGCGGTTAAAGGCGCTACAGTCTGGAACCGCGCGGCCGCTACGGTCGCAGGTTCGAATCCTGCCTCGAGCATGGATGTGTGTGATGTCTTTAGGTTAGTTAGGTTTAAGTAGTTCTAAGTTCTAGGGGACTGATGACCTTAGAAGTTAAGTCCCATAGTGCTCAGAGCCATTTATTTTGTCATTGCTCTTGTGAAAGTTTCATAGCAACAATTTGGACTAGACGATTTCCTACATTGAAAGTCTACCTGTTGCACTAGCAAGGGAAATGGCATCTGCTATGAGCAAACCACTGCGAAGTGCATGGCAGACGATACATCCCACTGCTCTTCCTTTTCAATGCGAGGATAAAGCGTGGGCATTGTTAAGTAGTTTAATATTGTATTTTTGACCCATACGAGGACGATTCGTAGAATTTCGTAACGTTTTCCTGAATTGCTCGTTTGAAGCTACTTCTCAAAACATGTAAGTAGTCTTTCGCGAGGTAGATGATGTCTATCTTCAAGCGCCGGCATTTCAAGGATTCAGCATTTCCGTCACGATTTCCTATAAGTCAAACAAACTTGTAACGTTTCGTACTACCCCTCTTTATAAATGTTCGGTACTCTGGTTTAGTCTTATTTGTTATGGGTCCCACATACTCAAACAATATTCACGGATGTATCACATTGTTACTTACGGCTGATCATTCCATTTCACATCCCTTCACAGCGTGTTGACTGATTCCAATGATGTCAAATGTGCCATTAATATTGTAGTGAGAGGACACTAAATTTGTCCGATTTGTGAAGTGCAAAATTGTATAGCTGTGAACATTTAAAGCAAGCTGCTGGTCTCTGCTTCACTTTGAAATATTATGAAGATCTGCCTGGATATTTATGCTTATTTTTTCGGACAGTGCTTCATTATAGATATCGTCACCATCCGCAAGGAGTCTGAGGCCCCTTTCAAAATTGTATGGCTGCGAATAATAGATTAGGAACATAAATCGTATTTGGAGAGAACAGGATTCTATGCCGATTTATTCCTTTAGTTTTCCATTCCTTTTATGTCAGACGAATGACAGAACCATTCCGTAGCCCAGACAACTCGTCCTCGTCTAACTGAGCCACTGTCGCGTTAGTAGTGACCTACCTCTCTGCCACCGAAAGCAACATCTGTTCCATCCTTTCCTCTTTTCCTCCTAATATCTGTTCATCTGATGAAGCTTATACTCAATTTAAGAGTGTTTAAGGAGTTTGATACGTCCAAGAAATGTGCAACAAAATGCCACGTAATCCAGTAAAGATACTTTTCAAATCCTAAAAAGCAACTTCACGGTTTCAACAGGAAATATATCGCTTTTTATGTCTTATAGGACTACTAACTGTTCTTGGGGAAATTATGAAAAAAGCGCTAAATTGCAAAACCAGCAGTAGCATATTACGAAACTTACATTTTATAAAAAAAGAGCACCTTTGGAGAATTTACGTAATTAAAAGCTCTTTTATAGTTCCTGCAGTGGACTGTCCCCCATCTTAATGGAAGCTCGCAGAACGGGGCACGGGGCACGGTGGTTACGCAAGTATTTGTCTTCTTCATAACACCCGTAAGTCTATGAAATAATTTTCATTCGAATGTCTGTTCCGCTTGCGTCTATAAAGTGTTACGATTCTGCTCAAACTATACCCTTATTTTGCTTGCTTTTACGTCATAGCCGGCCGGTGTGGCCGAGCGGTTTTAGGTGCTACAGTCTGGAACCGCGCGACCGCTACGGTCGCAGGTTCAAATCCATTTTTTTTACGTCATAGCTAATAGATGGTTGAAATGGCTCTAAGCATCTGAGGTCATCAGTCCCCTTGACTTAGAACTACTTAAACATCCATACGTCGTTGTGAAGAAAATCTCTCTTAGAGTGAAATGTACTTTAGCTGTGGCAGAATGACTTTTAAATTGTGTTACTGGAATATTGTGTATATCAGGATGAAAAATTTAAAAGTTTAACGGCCGTTAATTGATTGAAATCTTTGTTGAAGGGTATTGACGTTTGAGGTGTTCTTTTCCATCTCTGTCTCTTAGCGATCATTAAAAAAAAACTGTGTGAGGAAGAAATCATAAGAAGCAGAATTCCTGCAAGTATATAGTGGCCACTTAATCGGTGACAGGTTAAAGAAACTCTAGAAACATTTTTGAAGGACAGCTGTTCGTACCGCAGGAGGCTGCAACGTAAACACGAGATGTAGACCTCTCGAGGTCCATTATCATGATTTTAAGGGAAAGACGCGGCGAATTCTGATTGCACGTGCGCAAGTTAATTAACTGTAAACGGGCTGTGTGTGGGGTAGTTTCAGGTTATTAAAGGCTGAGCATCATTACAATTGGCTGCAGTGAGGGCCCTCTGATGAACTACTACTCATTAAACGCGTGCAACTCCAATATGCTTTCAGAACGAATCGACGCTGTCTTCTGCAGTACCGCGTTAGCAGCAGCAGTAGCAGAAATGGAGCTCGGCTTCAGCCCACACTTGTGAGACGCCCGGTTACCGACGTCTGGGACCCACGCGCTCCGCGCTGATGAGCAGAGTGCGCCGCGGGCGTGTGTGTGCTGCCGGCCGTCTCTAGAGGTTTTTTGCGGGCCTCGGAACTGGTTGTATGATCGCGTGGACTACTATTCACTCGGCCCGCGCTCCACGGCAAAATAAACACTTACGTCGGCCGCTCTTCGGATCCAGCATGACGAACGAGTTAAAATGCTCTCGCAGCGGCACTTTTTTCCCTCGCTATTTTGTAGCGCTCGCGCGGCACGGATAACATTCACAGGCAAACAGTGGGGAGTCGCGCGCCGCTACCCCGGCCGGCTCAGAGAGCTCGCCTCCCCGGTCCAACCCAGCGCCCGGGCAGCGCGGCCGTTAATTAATACTAATGGCCGACATCTGCAGAGCGACGACCTTGTTCTCGGCGCCCATCAATAAGAGCTCTGGCCACGCCGCTCTCCGTGTGAGGAGCAGCCCGCCCACGGCACGTCGTCGGCGGAGGCGGGTGGGCGGCGGACCGCGCAATGCGCACCCGAGTGCCAGCTGGCCTAGTATCCCCAATAAGCAGCACGAATCCTCTGCCTTACGCGTAAATAAGCGGAACGTTACAGACTGGTTCACAAAAAGGCAGTCTAGGTGTGATGCCGCGCTCTCCAGTGACGGCAGACTACTGTCGCAACATCAGAATTAGCCACACACTGGACAATCGATGCCGACCGACCGCCTTGTCATCCATCAGCCAATGGCGTCATTTCGGTGTGATACGGAGGGTTGGGAAGTCAGCACTCCGCACTCCCGGTCGCTGTGTTGCTACTACTCGGCAAAGTAGCTCCTCAAATGGCATCACATGGCTGAAAAATAAGGAAAAAATCCGTGCACCGAGAATCGAACAAAGGTCCTCCGCGTTGTAGTCTGCAACTCAGCTACGCAGACGGACCTTTGAGGCTAGCAATTAGTCTCTAACTTAATTCGTGGCTTGAGTTGTGTTTCGAAGGCGAACTAGATGTACTAAATAGACAATAATGATGCCCTGGCATAAATGCATTTTCCATACTTTTTTTTTGGACGTTATACAAGTTAGCCATTTCCCCCCAGGTGGCGTTTTCAGTTGTAGGGAAGCCCTCCGTGTTACGTTTCAGTTGTCCTCCGCACATGTAAAGACCAGAGAGGCGCCAGAGAAGCAGGTGTGGCCCTCGAAGAAGTCAGTGACTGGCAGCCTAACACATCTAAACCAACTGCCCAAAACTGTGCATATGAGGAAATAAAAAGTACAGCCTTCGGCTCAGGTGGATGATTTTTTCGAAACCCGTGGTTTTAAATAACCCGCACGGCAAGAGCTCTGTCCCGCTGGGCCCAAATTCGTCTGGCCTTAAGGCTCGTTTAAATGGGTAAAATGGGTACTATAGTTCGCAGATAACATGGTCCTACCTTTTAGGCGCCATGTTGAGACAGTAGCCCACGTTATACCGTACTAGTAGCATTTCTTCTCTCTCTTTGTGATAGTGGTTTACAGAAAAAAAGTATCTCTTGGTTTATGAATAAAATCTCGAGTGTTGACCATCTGCATTGTACACTGCTCGTCGGTCAATTTGTGCTTCACACATCAGAAGTGTACCTTAAGTTTTACTCACATGCTTGTGAATGGTGACGTAAAAACTGGCATTGGTAATTCCCAACTCCTCTGATGGCTTTCTCAGAGTAACCGACTTTTTTTTTCTCTATGTTGTCTGTCGTTTTGCTTGGTGGCGATCGATCCGAACGTGGCGCAGCGTCAACAGCTTATTCTTCGTCCCCGTGACCCTTCCAGTGAGTCGTCAACTTAGTGCTGTAGGCAGATAAGGGTTGGCGGTTAGTCGGAGAAATAATTTACGATCTTGATGCTCACTAGTTGCGACAATCAGATCTTCAGGTATTACGATGGCCACTCGTAATTACGATCACTTTCAATCCACCGAAGCCCCGTGTCTCCGCAATGGCAATCTGCCGCGATTAACTGCCATGTGCAATCGTTAGTATCTCTATCGCTCGCCATCAATTACGTGTTTTATTTTTTCATTAGGTTACTCTGATTATTTATAGATCTATGTGTTGTTTCTCTTGACTGGCTCATGTTGTCTACTGGTCCGGTAATAACGTACTTATACCCAGCGACATTCGCCACCTGTTTGAGTGTCCTGATCGTCTTGATTACCTTCATCAATCTGTGAGCTTCATTTTTAATATGTTTGTGAGTCTTTAAAAATGGTTCAAATGGCTCTGAGCACTATGGGACTTAACTTAAAACTACTTAAACCTAACTAACCTAAGGACATCACACGCATCCGTGCCCGAGGGAGGATTCGAAACTGCAACCGTAGCGGTTGCGCTATTCCAGACTGAAACGGCTAGAACCGCTTGGCCACAGCGGCCGGCTGTGAGTCATCATGAAGATACAGATACTTAACTGTCATCGACTCTTATTTAAGTATTGTGCTGGGGTAAGAAGGTTTTCCACAGCCTGGAGGTGTTGCGCTGGTCTTCACCTATTCCTAATTGGGTTGTGACCAGGGCGTACAGGGCTGACTAACAGGTTTGTGATTTCCCCTGACGGCCAGTGTTTTCGATACACGTTACAGAATAAGTTCTAAAGGTACTGCGAGGTACATGCATCTTACAGATGCATTGTGAGTGGGAGCAGGGAATGGGCAATGAAAACGCCCACATTCTTCTCCTGGTTCTCACTAGCGGAAATGACTAAACTTTAAAAAACTTCGTGCAGCAGTTTGGAGCTCGCGACAGCGGAAATCTGCCACCAGCCATCGTGAGGGTAGGAGCGGAGACGTGGGCCCTGGACCTGAGGTTTTAATAGTGTTGCATTTATGTGGTCGGTAGTGATCAGCCTCAGTTTCTTCGTTGGAAGAGCGTATGCCCTTCCCGTGCTGTAACCGACTTCCCGATTTGCATTCTCTTTGATAGGTAACACAGATGGTGCAGAATGAATTTTTCCCTATGTTGTGGAGTGTACGCTTATATGAAACTTCCTCACATATTAAATCTGTGCGCTGGACCGAGACTCGAACTCGGGACCTTTGCCTTTCGCGGCCAAGTGCTCTACTGACGACGTACGACCCACGATCCATCCCAACAATATCTCAACTCCTACTTTCCAGTCTTCACACAAGTTCTCCTACAAATTCAGGTCTCAATCTGGCACACAGATTTAATCTACCAGGAAGTTTTAATACAGAAGTACGGTATGGCTAATAACTATGTTGAATTATACTGTTAAGCAAAATAGACACAAGCTGCAAACAACATACCTTTACCCTCTAGTAAAGGAAGTTTCAGCTCGTATACAAACGTGTTAGTTGTAGAAGGTACGCCTAATGAGAATGTTTAATAATACGGTAGAGTTGAATAGACGTAAGATACAAAGAATATGCCTTATCTGCTAACAAAGTAGTCCCCATTGGTCGTAATAAACTTTTTCCGTATTTCGTAAATGTGTCTTCGAATTAATAGAGGATTTCCACCGAAATGTGATGTAGCCCACTCTAAACTGGACTCGTAGCTGTTCTTCTCACGCTCTGTGATGGTGGTTTACAGGAGAAACGAATCTCTGACGTATCAATAAAAAATCGAGTGTTGGCCATCTGCATCGTATTCTGCTCGTTATTCAATTTGTGCTTCGCAAACGAAACGTATATCTTAAGTTTTACTCATGTTCTTGTGAATAGTGACCTTAAACCTATCAGTCCCAATTCCCCTGATGGCATTCTCAGAGTCACCGATTCCTTTTTTCCTCTATGTTATGTGTCCTTTAGCTTGGTGACGATCGATCCGAACGCGGTGCAGCACCAACAGCTTATTTTTTTGCCCCCGTGACTGTTTCAGTCAGTCGTAAACAAATATTCTCATCACGGTTTCTGTTCACAGAAGCTTTTCAAAATTTCTAACAAAATTTAATATCTATGGATTGCACATGTTCGCTACGACACGAGTCTTCGTATTCACTTCTCTCGGCTGATCGTAGTACAAAAAAATTATATGTTCGGTGCATTCGACGTAATGCGCGCAATTTTAACGATTGTTGTCATTTTATATCCCTGTCCATTCACCTAACTTTTCAGCTACACCATGTAATAACAATTTTTTTTACCCTGAATAACGATCGTTGAGGAACAGTTTTCCTTATTTCCTACTGATACCGATTCGCGATTTATGGAGAATTCTAAGTGGACTACATTCTAGACCATTCGTAGAGGCGAAGTTGATGCGAGGACAGCCTTCTTATTTCGCTACGCCGAACACCAGGTTATGAAAGCGATTTGCTTACTGCAGAGAAAATCACATGGATAGGAACACTTTTGACTCCCAGAAAATAAGAAGCTCTAGTTAACGGAAGCGTAGAAGAACTGTGTGACACATATTGACAAATGCTCTGTTCCCGGATTCATGTGTCATCTGGAAACGCCTCGTAGTTGACGTCAGCTAAGTCGCCTGTTGATACGCTCGATGGCATCAAATACCTGCTAAATTATCCCCAAAGGTCAGTAAATAGGACTGCACACCCAGCGGGACTGTTTACGGGAACTGCAGTGGAGCGAGGGAACGTTGGAAAACCGCTCTGAATCACGTCGCGGATGAGGGTCCAGATGACGTCAGAGCAGAGTCCGTGTCAAGTCATCCCCGGCTGTGATGGCGCAGCGACGGGCTGACCTGCATTCGGACTTTCCAAAGAGCTTTCTTTCTTCTGTCTTCACGACGAAGTAAAAGTCGAAATTCCTACTGCAGAATAATACTATGCACACTTAGCCGTTTCCCATAACCTTTTTAGCAACACTAATTGCATAGTACCGACAATTCTGATTTATAATCAACAAGCTCGCTTACGTAGCATTTTCTCGCAGTCCATTTCTTGGACGTATCAAACCTAAAAAGAATCTAAGCCAAGGAAATAGAGAGGAAGTTGCCTTATTTCCAATCAGCCACCTTTCTCTCTATTTCCTACGCTCAGATTCTTGGTAGGTTTGATACATCCAAGAAATGGAGTACAACAAAGTGCCACGTAAGCCAATAAAGATACTTTACAAATCCTAATAAGCAACTTCACGCTTTCAACAGGAAATATATCGCTTTTTATATCTTATAGGGCAACTAACTGTTCTTGGGGAAATTATAAACAAAGCGCTAAATTGCAAATCCAGCAGTAGTATATTACGAAACTGACATATTATAAAAAAGAGCACCTTTGGAGAATTTACGTAATTAAAAGCTGTTTTATAGTTCCTGTAGTGGACTGTCCCCCATCTTAATGGAAGCTCACAGAACGCGGTACGCTGGTTACGCAAGTATTTGTCTTTTTGAAAAGACCCGTAAGTTTATGAAATAATTTTCATTCGAATGTCTGTTCCGTTTGCGTCTATACAGTGTTGCGATTCTGCTCAGAATATACACTTCTTTTGCTTGCTTTTACGTCATAGCCGGCCGGTGTGGCCTAGCGGTTCTAGGTGCTACAGTCTGGAACCGCGCGACCGCTACGGTCGCAGGTTCAAATCCATTTTTTCTTTTACGTCATAGCTAATAGATGGTTCAAATGGCTCTAAGCACTATGGTGGTGGTGGTGCTTAGTGTTTAACGTCCCGTCGACAACGAGGTCAGTAGGGAAGGATTGGGAAGGAAATCGGCCGTGCCCTTTCAAAGGAACCATCCCGGCATTTGACTGAAGCGATTTAGGGAAATCACGGAAAACCTAAATCAGGATGGCTGGAGACGGGATTGAACCGTCGTCCTCCCGAAGGCGAGTCCATTGTGCTAAGCACTATGGGACTTACCAACTGAGGTCATCAGTCCCCTTGAGTTAGAACTACTTAAACCTAACTAACCTAAGGACATCACACACATCCATGCCCGAGGCAGGATTCGAACCTGCGACCGTAGCAGCAGCGCGGTTCCGGACTGATGCACCTAGAACCGCTCGGCCACAGCGGCCGGCAGTTAATAGATTCTTGTTATCACAGGCCGCCTGTCACACTTATAACAGAAATGCCTTTATTGGTATAAATCTCCTTCACATAACTAAATTAAAACACCAAATATCTCTCAAATATTTACTCTTCTTAATGTATTTTTTTCTACTATCTTTGTCTTATTTCTGTCACTTTTGTGATTCGTGTTCGGAGGAGGGGGGAGGGGGGGAGGGAGAGGGCAGACAGCAAAAAAGCATGAAACAACTTAGTATATTTTCATGTAATTTCGAGCATTCTGAGTTCCTTGAGGAGCAGACACATTGTGCGCTCACTGGCACTAGGTTTGCTGAAAAGAGGTTGGAATTTCAACAGAACAGACTGGGTTTGGAAGACCGAATTATTATGATTCACACTCATAGTCGCCAGAATCATTTAAAAACGTTTCAGAGTAGAGGAAGGGCGGCGCATACGTGAGTCTCTGTTGTTCGAATGCTACTTTGTTTTCTCCCTAGTGACTGTTCTACAAAGGAATTTGTCACCAGTACACTTCTCTGTCTTTTTTTCGCCTGGAACAATGTACTGTATGCAATATCCTCGGTAGTTAAAGAGCAGTATTTCATATCAGAATCTCTGTAAAAGAGATATTTTACATATTGGTCTGTTCGAAGAAAGAATTTCGGTTCCAATAAGACTTGTAAAACCCAGATCCGGTATTTTCGCCAATTTATTAATATGGTTTTCAGTGAATGCTATGAAACTTTCAGAATGACATATTCCTGGCTCCGCTACGCAATTCCTGTGAAAATTAATGTTACGTTGATTTCTGCGACTGAAATTCTATTCAATACCTCCTCATTAGCTATGTGATCTACCCATCTAATCTTCAGCATTCTTCTGTAGCACCACATTTCGAAAGCTTCTATTCTCTTCTTGTCCAAACTATTTATCGTCCATGTTTCACTTCAATACATGGCTACACTCCATACAAATACATTCAGAAACGAATTCCTGACACTTAAATCTATACTCGATGTTACCAAATTTCTCTTCTTCAGAAACGCTTTCCTTGTCATTGCCAGCCTAGATTTTATATCCTCTCTACTTCGACCATCATCACTTATTTTGTGCCGCTAGGGATTAGCCGAGCGGTCTAAGGCGCTGCAGTCATGGACTGCGCGGCTGTTCCTGGCGGAGGTTCGAGTCCTCCCTCGGGCATGGGTGTGTGTGTTTGTCCTTAGGATAATTTAGGTTAAGTAGTGTGTAAGCTTAGGGACTGATGACCTTAGCAGTTAAGTCCCATAAGATTTCACACACATTTGAACAGTTATTTTGCTCCCCAAATAGCAAAACTCATTTACTACTTTAAGCGTCTCATTTCCTAATCTAAATCCCTCAGCATCACCCGACTTAATTCGACTACATTCCATTATCCTCGTTATGCTTTTGTTGATGTTCATCTTATATCCTCCTTTCAAGACACTGTCCATTCCTTTCAACTGCTCTTCCAAGTCCTTTGCTGTCTCTGACAGAATTAGAATGTCACCGGCGAACCTCAAAGTTTTTATTTCTTCTCCATGGATTTTAATACCTAACCCGAATTTTTCTTTTGTTCCTTTACTGCTGGCTCAATATACAGATTGAATAACATCGGAGAGAGGCTACAAGCCTGTCTCACTCCCCTCCGACCCACTGCTTCCCTTTCATGTCCCTCGGCTCTTATAACTGCCATCTGGTTTCTGTACAAATTGTATATAGCCTTTCGCTCCCGGTATTTTACCCCTGACACCTTCAGAATTTGAAAGAGAGTATTTCAGTCAACATTGTCAAAAGCTTTCTCTAAGTCTACAAATGCTAGAAACGTAGGTTTGCTTTTCCTTAATCTATTTTCTAAGATGAGTCGTAGGGTCAGTATTGCCTCACGTGTCCCCGAGGTCGGCATGTACCAGTCTTTTCATTCGTCTGTAAGGAATTCGCGTTAGTATTTTGCAGTTGTGACATATTAATCTGATAGTTCGGTAATTTAACGAGTAAATAGATGAACTTAAATTAAGTACAGAATATAACCAATGAAAACTGATTCAAATAGCTTTGGAATGTTTTTATTGTCTTTTACTTTTTTCTGAGGGCACCACACACATACACACACGAGTAAGCGTTTCTATGATTCTTTCTTTAATACACCTACCGGGTGGTTATAATCAAAGGGTCCAGTGTGGGCTTTAACTATTGCATGACAGCGAATCTTGATAGATATTCTAATGCGTTAAATCGGAACCGACCTGCTGCGAAAAAAAAACTGAATCCCACTTTTGGCCACCAGGTACAACATCTCGTCGACTCTCCAGTGTTCATATTCAACAAACTGTTAAGCGGCGGTTAATAATAATATCAACATTATACCTTTCTCACTTGTTTGGTGTTTTCTACCCATGTAACGTTATTAATCCATTGCGTGAGGAAACAATTCATTACGCCTTCCTTGCTTTGTCGCGCGGGGTAGCCGCGCTGTCTAGGGCGCCTTGTCACGGTCCGCGCGGCTATCCCTGTCGGAGATTCGAGTCCTCCCTCGTGCATGGGTGTATGTATCGTCTTTAGCGTAAGTTAGTTTAAGTTAGATTACATACTGTGTAAGCTTAGGGAGCGATGACCTCAGCAGTTTGGTCCCATAAGACCTTACCACATTTTTTTCCTTGCTTTCATAGCGCCAGATTTGCACCTGACGGCCAAATTTACGGTTAATTTTTTTCCAGCGTAAATCGGTTCCACATTAGCGCATTAGAAAATCTACAATTTTCGCTGCCATACGATAATAAAAGCCCACAATAGACCTCTGTGAGTAGCTGTACCCGGTAGCAAACGAGACATTTAAAACTCACACATATGTTCGAAGTGGGAATAGATCCGGGGCAATTGGCGTTATCGCGCGATAACGTACACGACGCCAGACGACCTGGCGTAGGCGCGAGATGCGTCACGATCGTGTCGCGTCACAATTTTGTTACGTTACAAAAATGCGCGCTGCCCTGCGCTGCAACGCACGCCGTATGCGCGTGTCAGTATGAGCCTAGCCTGGAACCAGTCCTCCGTCACCTGTTACTGCCTGTACCGAAGTCAGTAAGGAAGTGCTGCTAGACACGGATGAAGACGTTGCAGCAGCGCCTGCGGGTCAGCCATGCGGGCGGCGTTCACTGCAGCTCATTTTTGCCGCTGTTCGCACCTGCCGCCAGGCAGAACGGTGGTATTTTCGCGGTCTGCCGGTGCTGGACATGACGGACGCTTGGCTGGCCAACCGGCGCACACGCGGGCCGCATGTCGCGTGCCTCGACGCCGCGAGGCGTCCGTGCGGCGCCCGGCAGTGTGTGCGCTTCTGCAGGACCCCCCACAGCTGACGCCTTGACACAGCTTAAAAGCTTTTAGGAAAAGAGTGAGATTCTCCCTCTACCATCTGACAGTGATCATGGCGACTAAGAAGGCAGGTACTGCATGGCTTGAGTTTCTTGTAATGAATATAGAAATGCTATCGAAATAAGGGAATAAATAAGAGCCGCGCGAGATTAGCCGAGCGGTCTGGGGCGCTGCAGTCATGGACTGTGCGACTGGCCCCCTGCGGAGGTCCTCCCTTGGGCATGGGTGTGTGTGTTTTTACTTAGGATAATTTAGGTTAAGTAGTGTGTAAGCTTAGAGACTGATGATCTTAGCACTTAAGTCCCATAAGATTTCACACACATTTGAACATTTTTGAATAAATAAAAAAGTCTTGGATTTAGGTGTCGCCCAGGTTCAAAATGGCTCTGAGCACTATGGGACTTAACTTCTAAGGTCATCAGTCCCCTGGTCTTAGAGCTACTTAAACCTAACTAACCTAAGGACATCACACACATCCATGCCCAAAGCAGGATTCGATCCTGCGACCGTATTGGTCGCGCGGTTCCAGACCGTAGCGCCTAGAACTGCTCGGCCACCCGGGCCGGCCCGACGCAGCGTTCCTGCAGCCAGAACGCTGTGTCCGATGGAGAAGTACTACGAAGGAAGCTGCCCCCGTCTCATCCAGTCTCACTAAGAATTTACTGCAAAACTGACAAAAATAAAGAGCAGTGGAGCAGTTACAGAGACCATCTATTCCACTAATGTACTCCGTTTCGTCTGTGTCTTATGACATTTTTGTGCGACACGCTTTCTCCCATTGCGCAAACCTGGCATTAGGGCTACTATTTGGCACTTGGAGTCACACTAAATGACTTTTTCTTCTGCACGACGACGTAGTTCGCACATACTGTACCTTACCATAACCAACTTCTGGCAAAATTCAACAATTCATCAGCACAATCAGCAGATATATTTTTATAATTTAAATCGCGTTTGTGAGGCCGGGATCAAATGACCAATAGCACAATAGTGAAGAATTACAAAGACACGTTGATCATCAGATGCATCGTGATATACAGGTATAATGCCACTACATACAGGTATATAATAAAGAATTAGTTTACATCTTCATGATTTCAAACTTCGTCTTGTCCGGGTACACCCCCCGGAAGATACATCCCCTTCATAGTGTTCGCAAGGAGTTTAAAGATACGGAAACAAAGTCTTAGGTACGTAAAGCAGAGTGTGGGTTTCGGAATGACAAATGCTCGTAACTTCTTTTTTATCCACAGAGATACTGATGTAAATATTTACAATCCGTTATGCAACTGGATGAAGATGATGATGTTTGGTTTGTGGGGTGCTCAACTGCGCGGTCATCAGCTCCCGTACAAAGTCCCAATTTTTACGCTGTCCAGTCTAGCTACTGTCACGAATGATGATGATGAAATGATGAGGACAACACAAAAACCCAGTCCCCTTGCAGAGAAAATCCCTAACCCGGTCGGGAATCGAACACGGGACCGCGTGATCCAGAGGCAGCAACGCTAGCCACTTGACTACCGGCTGCGGACGATGTCATTGGAGAGATTTAGTAATGAAAATCAGGCTTACCCATAATTCTATCGACATTTTTCCTGGAAGCAGATATATGATTTGCTAAAACTGAATACTTTAAATGAGGACAGTTCTGGTTGCGGTTTAGCGTGACTGTTAGGATGATACCGTATGAGGCAACAAATTTTCTCTGTTATCAGTCGCAATTTAATTATTTCCACTGTCACCAGGTAGATTTATGTGGAGCAATACGTCATGCACGTGTTGCCCTACGACTTTTGTAGGCTGTGACCTGTGGTACTATGTAGCAGGAGAAGAGAAAACAAAAGAGTACTTCAGTACAGAGCTCGAAGTTCTATGGAGGCCTTTGATTGAAAGGATGAACTAAATTGTTGATGTAAAAGTAAAAGTATAAATCTAAACGTAATGATACCACCAGTGGTCACAGGTCCCCTTATCCGTCATGTTACATCGCGTACATACCACAATCTGTTGTCACCGGAAGGAGAAAAGAAGGCATCTAGAGTCTAATAACTCCAAAGAACATATAACGAAACAAATAATTCTTTTTGAGCAAGTCTCACATGCAGACCTTTGCTAGCGCTAATGAACGAAAGTGTAAGTTGTCACACACACATTTCTGTCAAGTTTATTCAACTTAATATTTTGTACACATTATAGAAATCATAACAGTGGAGGTAGATGCATAGAATGTAAGTAACATACCAGAAAATTATATTAACATCAGTGACAAAAATTATATATATGACACAAGTTAGTCATTGGTGCTGCAGTACAATTATTCTTCGTGTTTCACTATCCCTGTTAATATCAAAGTGAATATCGCATTAACCTAATGTGGGACAAAGCTATCGAATGGACATGTAAAATTTCGGTTTAAAATCATTGTGTTTGTAACGGGAAGGAAACTGAGACTTCCCGTCCCTTCTGGTCGCCGCATGAACGACGTAATGAGCAGTGTTTGTTTGGCCTGACTTCAGCTATGCACTGAATGCACCTGAGATCTCTCTTGAGGAACACCCATTTGACAGGGGCACTAACTGGTGGTGTGTGGGTGGTTCTATTGGGTTTTGTGAGTCAGCCCAGTCAATTACTCATGTAGAAGGTATCATGGAAACATGCAAGTAACTAGCTGTTGGTAAATATGAACAACGTGACGAGGGAGTCGATTTGTGTGTGTGTGTGTGTGTGTGTGTTTGTGTGTATGCGTATGCGCGCGTGCTTATGCGTGTATGTCTGCGTGTAAATTTAATAGTGTAAGCTGCTGTTAAAAACAGAGACGATACTGTTGCGAGTGTTATCATTTTTGTAACGTGGAATGCATTCAGATTGATTTCTATGGTGTTTGTATATTTTGAGTATTTCGAGGAGTCTAGTTTTTTATATTTAGGTTGGATGTGTGGAATTCTGATACCTATATTATTAATATGGTGTTGAGTTTCATGCGTATTTTTGTTTTGTTTCTTAGTGCTTCCACGTGTTTCTCGAAACTTGTTGTTTCATTCGATAAAACTGAAGACTAAGTCACACAACATTGTACAGTATCCACTGCCACGTGAAAATCGGATAACGTGCCTAAAAGTATGCAGTGTTGGCACTTTCCAAATTTCGCAGCTATTGCGACATATTTCACTGCAAATATTTACTAACCTTAAACGACAATATTTCTATTTGCAAAATGTAGGATATATTTCCACTAAGGAAGGTACATGGACATTATATTTTGGCGTGTGAGGAAATTAGAGTCCTTAACACATTAGAAAGTATCCTTCTTAACACTATAAGCAACACTGTTCTGCAGCAAAACTGAGCCTACTCGAAAGTCAAGGCACAGCGCTGGCAGCAGTGCCTGATATTTCACCTAAATATCTTCAGAAGACAAAAAGCAGTCCTTTGTCCTAAGACGGATGCCCATCAATGACGTAAGCTTTCAGTGCGCTGCTTGCAACGCAGCGTCTCTCTAATGCGTTGCACACTCGCTAGTTAATGTAACGACCAATTAGCGGCGTACATCGTCCTCTGCTGGCGCTCCGGTGCTAAGATGGCAGATGCGGAGATCCATCTCGTGCTATAACGGCGCCCATACTCGGCGATCGTAACGAAAGCGGCGCGAGGACGCAGCTCAGCACGTGGCTCGCCGCGGGCCGTGCAAACCGCCCGGCTGCCGCTGTCGGCTCGGCAGGGCTCGCTGCTCGCCGGTCGGCGTTCGAGCCCCGCGTGCGCCATCTGATTTACGGACTTGCAGCGTATCCGCAGGGACAGCGCGTCCACTGAAATGACAAGTGCTGGACAGCACTGTAAACCGGAGCAATGATAATGAATTATCACTTTGCCTGGAGTCCATAGCGTTTAGAAAGATTTTGTTTCGCTTATAATAAAATTTGATAGCACAGTCTTTTAGAAAGGTACTGATTGAAAGTATGTTAGTGTCCTGAAGACTTCAAGGTGAAGGAGGATGTCGCGACATTTTTAAACAATAACGCCGTCATTCGTCGAAAATAACTGTAAAAATCACATTAACCAAAATCAGAGGAACTTTGTTCGTCACGAATTCGAGACCAGTATTCACAACAGCTTCATCGTTCCTGAAACTGCCACAGGACGAATGATTATCGTCAATACCAATTAGCTGAGACAATTTTTAAGGGGGTAAACTAGGGTAGCAATTTTTCAGCTAAATCTTTTATTGGCTTAAAATATTCCTTAGAGAATCTGCTTTTAAGATTCATTCATATAATGTATGCCACAAATGTGAACTACGTTAAAATCGCGATTTATCGCATGGAGGACTAGCGCCTCCTAGGGTTCTGTTAGTCTCGGATAATACTACAACGGACATTGGTATGAACTAAAATTCTGTTCTCCACAAGTGTTCTCTTCCTAACATGCTTCGTTTGCGGTAAACAGTTTAAAAACACGCCTGCTTAATTTCTCATTTCGTTTGTTGTTTATACGAAGTAAAACACGAGTGCTACAAAATGACAAATTTATATATTTATTTATACGTACGGAAAAGCTTCGAAAGTAATCCCAATAGCGGGAAACAGGTTCGACTGGTAAGCCGGAAGCCAGTTATTCGATATAATTTCGTCAAAATGAGAGTTTACGGTGATGGCACTGCCGATTAAAGGTTTGTTCACTTTAATTACTAAGAAACATAAGCTGAAAACTTTAAACTTTTGTCTTCAAAAAACATTTTTCAGGATGGTGGGAGCTATAACTCATGAAATATACATGCAATTACATTATACCTTTTAGTAAATTTGTGAGTAAGAGTTTTTTCTAATATAGTACGTAGGATTTTTGCGATGTATTTTAATTTCTATTTTTGATGCGCATTTTAATAACGAAATCTTTGTCGAAAAAGTTGTATTATTTTTAGAGTGCCATCATGTTGTTAAAAGCCATTTTTTAAAAAAATATCCCTATACTTTGTTAGACAGTATCATCAGTTTCAGAACAGTATCTGAAATTTTGTACTAGGTTGAAAAATGCGGTGTTCCAAGCCCCCACCAACCACCCTTGCACTCAGCGAAACCCTTTCGTCTATGTCGTTTTTTTTTTTTTTTTTACTTAAGAAAACATAAGACAGTCTTAAACAATGGAAACTCTAGGTAGGAATATCAAGAATGTAGGAAAAGATAGATTGCTACTTACCGTAAAGATAACACGTTAAGTTGCGGGCAGGCACAATGAAAAGAGACTGACATATAAACTTTCGGCCACAGCCTTCGTCGGAAAAAGACATACACTATTCATTGACACAAGCCACAATACCCGAGTTGCCGGAGTTGGCGGTCATGTGCGCGTGAGGTGTGCTCGCTTATGTGAGTGAATGGTATGTGTTTCTCTTTTTCCAGCGAAGGCTGTGGCCGAAAGTTTATGTGTCAGTGTCTTTTAATTGTGCCTGCCTGCAACTTAGCATATTATCCTTATGGTAAGTATCAATCTGTCTTTTCCTACATTGTTGATAATACAATCAAATTCTGTGCAATAATGGTCTAAAGTCAGTTTTGTAATTTTATTTATTGAAAAGAAAGTCATGAATATCTGTTCTAAACTCGAGCGTCACCCTTGTCTACCCACTTAACAGCTTTTTTTCCTCACGCTCAGATTCAGCACAAATATACCAGTTTCAGTCTGCGGTATAGTTTGTTATAGTTTTCGTTCTCTTCGTACATGATATAGTATGGCATTTTTTACACCCTTGTTCGCATAGTACACATTTACATTTTTTTTTTTCGATCGGAAACCCACTATTGTCCTGTTATAGGGTCAGCGTTCCACAACCACACAAGTTTTTGAAAAAATTACATATGTGTCTCCAATTTTTATTGTGCGCCTGACGATATATATACTAATAACCCAAGGCAGACGACTATCATTCAAGTATTTATGAGTAAGAAACAACGTGAATCTCTGGGGAAACATAGGAAAAAAATTTCTTGATATATTATCATGGTGGTCGCCATTCAGTGGAGTTGAACGCTGACTCCTCCATACGCTAACTCATACATACCAGAGTCATAGAGCTTTGTTAATATACGTAGATATTAGTCGTTTAAATATGGAAGCTGAGCGCACTGCCTTTTAATGCAATCAGTAAATGAGAGATGCCTCATTCTATTCTGTAACGCTGCGAGCGGAAAAAAATTCCCAGTCACCAGTTACACTCATGGTTCTAAAATCAAGACTGAGACTTCCTTTTCTATTTCACAGGAACCTGAGAAGATACTGAGACGGGCGAACAGCTTAACCTCACACTGATGTCGCCTTCTACGGCCTGATATCCAGTTCTCCTTGCTGTTGGGTAAGACGACAACACAAATTTCTTCACAATTGTAGAAGCGTTACGAGAGAAAAAGTACATGTAGTTCTCAGGTTACTTATCAGAATGTTGTCCCCACGATTAATAAATGCCAGCAATAGCAGAAAATAGATTGCCAGAGCTAAATAGTGCTTACGGACAGTGTTCTACTCTGTACCTCTGAAACTAATAAAATATATGACAAGTGAAGTTTATAGAGAGCCATTTAAACCAATAGATGTTATGCAGCCCAGACGCGAAAATCTAAAGGGAACAAAAATTAACATCTGCCTTTTCCATTTAAAAAAACTCAACTCCTGTAATCGTCGTCCAAATTTGGTTCAGTTTTAACATTGCCAACTTGTTTTGTTGTTGTAGCAAAAATGTCGGCTATTTTGCACCACCTAGGCTGCACTATGCGATCAAAAGTATCCGAACACCTGGCTAAAAATGACTTACAACTTCATGGCGCCCTTCATCGGTAATGCTGGAATTCGGTATGGTCTTGGCCCACACTTAGCTTTGATGACAGCTTGCACTCACGCAGGCATACTATCAATCAGGTGCTGAAAGGTTTCTTTGGGAATAGCAGCCCGTTCCTCACTGAGTGCTGCACTGAGGAGAGTTATCGATGTCGGTCGGTGAGGCCTGGTACGAAGTCGGCGATCCAAAACATGCCAAAGGTCAGATCAGGCCAGTCCATTACAGGGATGTTATTGTCGTGTAATCACTCCGCCACAGGCCGTGCATTATGAACAGGTGCTCGATCGTGTTGAAAGATGCAATCGCCATCCCCGAATTGGGATGCAAGAATGTGCTTGAAACATCAATGTAGGCCTGTGCTGTGATAGTGTCAGGCAAAACAACAAGCCCCCTTCATGAAAAACACGACCACACCGTAACACCAGCGTTTTAGAATTATAGTGTTGGCACACACACGCTGGCAGATGACGTTCACCGGGCATTCGCCATACCCACACCCTGCCATCGGATCTCCACAATGTGTACCGTGATCCGTCACTCCATACAACGTTTTCCCAATGTTCAATCGTACACCAAGCGAGGCGTCGTTTGGCATTTGCCAGCGTGATGTGTGACATATGAGCAGCCGCTCGACCATGAAATTCCAGTTTTCTCATTTCCCACCTAACTGTCATAGTAGTTGCATTGGATCCTGATGCAATTCGGAATTTCTGTGTGATAGTCTGGATAGATGTCTGCGTATTACACATTACGAATCTCTTCAACTGTCGGCGGCCTCTGTCAGTCAGCAGACGAGGGCGGCGTGTACTCTTTCATACTGTACGTATCCACTCACGTTTCCACTTCACTATCACTTCCGAAACAGTGGACCTAGGGATGTTTAGGAGTGTGGAAATCTCGCCTACAGACTATGACACGAGTGACACCCAATCAACTAACCACGTTCGAAGTCCGTGAGTTCCGCGGAGCCCCACTTTCTGTTCTCTCACGATGTCTAATGACTACTGAGGTCGCGGACAGGGAGTACCTGGCAGTAGGTGGCAGCACAATGCACCTAATATGAAAAATGTATGTTTTTTGGGGTATCTGGATACTTTTGATCGTATAGTGTACGATTTCTATGCATTCCCTTTTTACTCAAAGGGGGATATTTCAGATTGTGAACTGAGGTTAGACGGTGGTAGCCGAAATAGGATTCCTGAGAGTGCAGTTGACATGATGTAGGAGGCGAAATGTGTTCGCGTCATGAAAAGAAAAACGCCTTATGACACGAAAACCATTCTGGAGAGGACGCATACGTATGGTTCAATTTATCGCCTCATTTGTATTGTGCCGTATCCTTCCGAGTCACCGACACCTGTAGATATCTAAAAATTAAAAGGCCGGAGAATCTAGCAGCCGTACTTCACATACCAAACGAAATGGCGTTGTAAGCAAACCTGTATTCAGATAGTCTGCTTGGTATGCCAGACAGGTTTTCAGAATCCCCACTGTCTGTTATACGATTCCATACGTTTACCGCGAAGCTATATTACAGCATATTATGGTAAGTTGTAATTTCCAACAGTTTCAAACCTCGGTAAAGATTTTGTACACTCTGAAAAGGCAGCTGATAGTGCTGTAAAGCTGTATCTGGAATGAGGAGCAGCACTAACCTTTCTGCAATAAAAAACACAAACCTAGATTATCCTCTCTCGTATTGCGTTGCTCTGGCCTTAAGTAACTTGGATTCGCAACCCTGAAGCCGCCAGACTTCTCCGCTCCGTGTGTGGGCGGAGATGAAGCGGCAGCAGCCGCACAGTGTTCGCGGCAATTAGGCAGAGGCGGCGGAGGCGGGGGCGAGGTGTGGGCGAAGCGCCTTGTCATCGCGTCGCCGGCGGTACGCCCGCCACGTGCGAACCATTACCTGCAGTCCTGGCCGGACGTGCAGCCGCCCGCGGCGATGCAGACGTCAACAGACTCACACCGCCGTCTGATGGCACCCACTCAGTTCGTGGCATTACATTATCCGCTGCAAGTCGCACAAGCCGTCAAAACACTTCCCGTTTACATGGCCGAGAAATTCAGCACAAATATACAGTTGTCATTTGTTAGTTACTAGTCACCCTCACTCATTCCCTCTCTCTCTCTCTCTCTCTCTCTCTCTATATATATATATATATATATATATATATATATATATATATATATATATATATATATATATTATGTGCGATTCGACCCATACGGATCACGCAAAGCTTTTCCGATTCAATTTTTTAATTCTCCAAACTTCACTCATTCTTTCCCCACGAATTCTCTTTCTTTCCTCTGTCCATTTTGTCCCCTGTCTCTTGCAAACTTCATTCTCGGGTTGTACTTTCCAACTATTGATTTTTTGCCTGTATACATTTCTGTTTATAGCTTCTGAAGAATTTATTTGTGCATTTGCTAGATCTGTTTTGGTTTCTTGTATCCAGGGTATGGTTTTCAATTTTTCAATGTATATTAAAATTTTGTGGGAGAGTCTGGGTGTTGGGAGTCTGTGGATATGACCGTAAAATTTTAGTCTTCTTTTCCGGATGTCTGCGACGAGGTTAGATAATTTTTCTGTAGTTTTCCGAGACAGTAACCTGTATCCATCTTCCGTTCTTTTTGGGCCTAGAATCTTTCTGATAATTTTGCGTTCCTCTTTCAGGATGCCTTCCAGGTCGCCTTTTCTATGGAGTGTGAGTGTTTCGCTGGCATATAGTGCTTCGGGCTTGATTACTGTATTGTAGTGTCGTATTTTTGAGTGAATGGAGAGACACTTTTTATTGTAGATGTTGTGGGTTTTCCAGTATGCTCTTTTCAGTTTTTGCAGTCGAACTTTTTGTGCAGTTTTCTCTCCCCCTGTGGGTTCTAGGACCTCGCCTAAGTGTTTAAAGAATGGAACTCTCTCAATTTGTCCATATTTTGTAGTCAGTTTTTGAGTTTCAAATTTTGAGCAGATGAATTTGGTTTTTTGGAAGGAAATTTGTAGCCCAACTTTTTCGGCGCAATCTTTGAGAATGTCTATCTGTTTAATTGCTGTGGTCTCGTTTTCTGCTAGAATGGCCACGTCATCTGCAAGTGCCAAGCATGAAATTTTAATACCATCTTTAGATGGCTCAAATGGTTCAAATGGCTCTGAGCACTATGGGACTCAACTGCTGAGGTCATTAGTCCCTTAGAACTTAGAACTAGTTAAACCTAACTAACCTAAGGACATCACAAACATCCATGCCCGAGGCAGGATGCGAACCTGCGACCGTAGCGGTCTTGCGGTTCCAGACTGCAGCGCCTTTAACCGCACGGCCACTTCGGCCGGCCATCTTTAGATCTTCCTAGTTGTATAGGCTTCCAGTAATTTTGATTCTTCAGTTCTTTTTCCCATTCTCGGCTGACTTTGTCTAAGACAAGGTTGAAGAGGAGTGGAGACAAGCCGTCACCTTGTCTGACGCCGGTTTTGATCAGGAAGGGCTCTGATATTTCACCCAGGAATTTTATCTTAGAAGTTGTGTTTGTGAGCGTTTCTTTGATAAGGTTTAGGGTTTTCGGATCGAGTCCTAGCTCCTCAAGGATAATAAAGAGAGATTGCCTATCGATTGAATCATAAGCCTTTGCGAAATCAACAAAGGAACAAATGATCGGACTGTTTCTGACTGCTTTGTATTTTAGTGTTGTCTTCAAATTGAAAATTTGTTCTGCACAGGATCGGTGAGGGCGAAAGCCAGCTTGGTATTCACCAATACTGTGTTCGAGTTGTTCTTGTGTTCGTTGAAGAAGACAAGCTGAGAGGATTTTATAAGTGACTTGGAGAAGGGAGATTCCTCGATAGTCGTTTATATCTGCCATGTCTCCCTTTTTATGCAGTGGATGAATTAGGGCGCATTTCCAATCTTCTGGTAGTTTTTCTGTCTGCCAAATGTCTGTGATGATTTGAGTGAGTTCTTTGAGGGAATTTGGTCCAAGATTTTTAAGTAGTTCTGCAGTGATATTATCTTCTCCGGATGCCTTGTTGTTTTTCCGTCTATGAATATGTCTTTGGATCTCCTCTAGTGTAGGTGGTGGGGATTCTGGGCTTGTGTAGATAGCAGTTTTTTGAGGGAATCTTGAAGAAAGTTCAGGGCAATTGAGGAGTCCGGAAAAGTATCTTGCCAGCTCCTCACAATTTTCCCGATTTGTGAGCGCTAGTTTTCCATCTGGTTTTCTGAAACATAGATTTCGTGAGCCGTATCCATTGATTCTCCCAGCAAAGGTCTTATAGAAGTCTCGTACATTATAGTTACGGAAATTTTCTTCAATAGACTCACACTGTTCCTTGAGGTACTTCCTCTTGACTTGTCTGATTGTTTTTGCCACTTGTCTTCTGGTGTTGTGGAAGTGATCTAGATTTTCTGGGGATTTTTTACTGTTATACTTCAGAAAGGCTTTCTCTCTCTATATATATATGAAGCCCTCTACCTCTCTCTCTGCAAAGTTGTCTACGTTCCTTGATGTATCTAATTTTTTAGTATAACCTTTTCGCTACTGCATTATAGGATGTAAACTAGACCGTTTGCGTTTTGCAGTGGTGTAGGTGAAGTTGAAACATACCGCAGTTCTGTAGGTTACGTCGAGACGAACAAGCTTATACAGTCAGTATAACTGTCCGTGTTGGTGCTGTTTATATTTTTAGTTTTTCAAGAATACACCTTGACACATTTAGACCACAGCCACCATCAGAGTCACATTTTAAAAACTTGATAAACCGTATCTCGTCAGTTTACACCTACGATTGTTATGGAATATACGTAGCGATCAAGGGGCACCATTATATTAACTAGTGATAATCATTACGGACTCGCAGACAGTTTTATTTCATTTATTGACAAAATTTATGTAACACACTTTTCGTCCATACAGTGTGTTCTGGGAGGAATAGTCAGTATTCAGGTATATGATAGAAACGATAATTCGAGGCAAAAAACTCTAGTACACACGGTCTCTAAACTGCAGGCCTCAAGAGCTGTGAGCTCTCCTTCATCCTCGTTACTGGGTGAAAAAAAAAAAAAAAACACACACACACAACACTTCTACAGCAATCTCTTTGCTTCCCAAGTTTTGAGTGGTGGTAGTATGCACCAAAACAATAATAATTGTCTGGTGTACATGAGCTCGAAAATGCATACCTTATGAGTTATGTGCTCTCGTTCATTTTCGCTATTGTAAAGACATCTCTTCTACTGAACAGCTGCACATAGCTCTTAAGGTATTCAATTCAGAGCTTATGTTTGCTAGACAATTTTTTCTTATTTTGATCCATACCACCTCCTCCCAACGCATGGAAAGGAAAGAGCTTGCGGTGCAAGAGCTTTATTTCACTAGTGTCCAAGATGAAAATGTGCTCCTAGCTGTAAGGGTATGCATTTTTACTAGACTTTTTGCCTAGAAAAATCATTCCTGAAATATCGCTGGTATTGACCATTCCTCCTGGGACACCTCTGTATGTACAGGATGTAGACAACTTACCACAGTGGTGTAAGGGACGTAGAGACAGACAATTTGAAGCGAAACATTTGCAGTCTGTCAGCCAGGGAAATAACCTCAAATCGGTCTCCAGAAACCACCTAGGTTAAACGCATGCGCGTCGCGCGCTGTTTTTTGGTGTTCTCTCACTCTCTTACGCCACTGGCTTTATCAATTTTTTAATATTATTAATTTAAACTTTTCTGCGAGCGTAATGAAGGAATGGCCATTATGATTTTTGAGCTCCGGTATACAATTGAAGCAGTGTGTAAATACGTACGCATCTGATTCAGGTTCATATATTCCTTTCCTCTCCGATTCTGCGCAGAACCTCCTCCTTCCTTACCTTATCAGTCCACCTAATTTTCAACATTCGTCTATAGTACCACATCTCAAATGCTTCAGTTTTCTACTGTTTCGCTTTTCTCACAGTCCATGTTTACTACCATGCAATGTTGTGCTCCAAACGTACATTCTCAGAAATTTCTTCCTCAGATTAAGGCCAATGTTTGGTATTAGTAAACTTCTCTTGGCCAGAAATGCCCTCTTTGGCAGTGCTTGTCAGCTCCTCGCTCCGTCTATTAAGGGTTATTTAGCATCTTCGCATTTCTGCTATTTCTTATTAATTTTATCTGCCTTGGACTTACTTTCAACTGATATTCTGTACTCATTAGCGTGTTCATTCCTCTCAGCAGATCCTGTAACTCCTCTCCACTTTCACTGAGGATGGCAATGTCGACAGCGAATCTTATCATTGATAAACTTTCACCTTGAATTTTAACCCTACTCATGAAGCTTTCTTTTATTTCTGTCATTGCTTCTTCGATGTATACATTGAAAAAGTAGGAACAAAAGTCTGCCTACCTATCATACATCCTTTTTAATCCGAGCATTCTGTTCTTGGGATCTTCCAGTCTTATTATTCCCTCTTGGTTCTTGTACGTAGTGTGTATTACCCGCCTTTTCCTTAAGCTTAACCCTATTTTCCTCAGAATTTCGAACATCTTGAACCATTTTACATCGTCGAACGCTTTTTCCAGGTCGACAGATCTAATGAGTGTGTCTTGATTTTTCTTCAATATTTCTTCCTTACTAACCACTACGTCAGAACTTCCTTTCTGGTGCTTTTATCTTTCATAAAGCCAAACTGATCGCCATCTAACAGATCCTCAATTTTATTTTCCATTCTTCTGTATATTATTCGTGTCAGTAACTTGCACGCATGAGCTGTGCAATAATTCTCTCATTTGTCGGCTCTTGCTACCTTTGGATTTGTTTTTCTGGAAGTCTGATTGTATATCGACAGTCTCACACATTCCACACATCAACATGAATAGCGGTTCTGTCGCAACTTTGCCCAACGATTTTAGAAAGTCCGGTGGAACGTTGTCTGTTCTTTTTGCCTTACATTTTTAAGCCTTGCGAAGCACTTTTTAAATTTTTTGATCAGTCAATAAGCTGATTTTGCAAATTTGCAAATTCTGTAATAAGGGAAGGTTTTCTGGGGCTAGGGATACTATGTCCATTACGTGATTGAGTGCAGTCCCCTGAAAAATACTGCTAGTCCACCTCGTGTTGTATACAGTTTGGCTAAAGATATGCCCTCCACCCTGAGCAGCCGCAGTCGATGATGAGCCGGCGCGCCATTAGCCGTGACCCGGGCTGCTGCTGCTGCTGCTGCTGCTGGTAGCACCTGCGGCTGCCGGGGCTTGCGTCACCGGCGCAGCGCATTGTGACGCCGCAGCTCCAGTTCCACTTGCGCAACGCGCGGACCGGGCAGGGCCGGGCTGCTCTGGGAAGCTGCTAGCCCAGTTTCCACCGCGCGCGTCTTCGTCGTCGTCTTCTTCTGCGCTGACGACAATGGGCTGTTGTGCCGGCGCCGCCACGGCCGTTGCCCAACTCCTGTTCGGGAACCTGGCGCGCGTTGCCGCCGTCGGCATTTTTATACCACTCCGAACCGGACGGCACTCGCTTCCTCGAGACGCGTTGCTCAACGTGCAACAGCCTCCCATCACGCAACGGAGAACCATTCGGCGTATCACTGCGAATATCAGCCCAGCTCGACTTCGTGATGGCGTGGACGGGCGAAGAAATCGACAAAATTACAGACAACTGCGAAAGATAGCACCACCAGTGTTCTTGATCGCTACTTCTTGACGGCCTACCACGGTAATTTGTTACACTTTTTTAAAATATCACCACAGTTTACAACCCTTCCTTATCACCACCGCTCCTCCCTACCCTCGAAAGATACAGGAACACCTGACGTCGGCCAAGGATGTTTGACAAGCGCTTCAAAAAGTTGAAATCTATCTGGAGACGTGGACGTGGGTGTTGTTAGAAGAGCGGCGGAAACACGACTGGAAGAACATAAGGCAACTGTAGAAAGACAAGCACGTAGATCAGCTGTTATGGGACACTCCGGACTGAAGCGCCTATAACCGCTCGACCACAGCGGCCAGCCATCTGTTTTCCACTGATAAAAGACAGACTGCAGTAAGCTAGGCGTTGTATTAAGTACTCGTTGGTGGGAATTGCCAGGTCCAGACGAGATAAATTAAAGATCCCTCTCTCTTTCTGAGGGAGTGTTTTGTCGAAGCGTAGTCGGTATGAGAAAGGGAGAGGTTTGAAACCACGGAAAACCTAAATCAAGTTAGTCGGGTGAGTGTATGAAACCCACTCTTTCTGAAAGCGAGTCTAAAGTCTTAACCACTTCGCAACCTATCTTGGTAAAATTTTGAGAGTTGCAAGTCATTCTCATACAGCTTTCTCTTCCCTCAACCCACCGAACATCACCCCATCCCAAAACACGTTCCCAAGTCCCTTTATGGTGGAAAGTCACTACATTCGTAGAGTCCAGTTGTGTATCTGTGCATTTCTGTGAGACATATGTATCTCACATGTTTCGAAGTCACGATACACTGACGGGAAATGTGTGACCCACAATCCGTCTGGAGGTTTCTAGCCAATACTGGTGCTATGATCGTTGGACGTCTACAGGGGCTCACGACAAGGTAGTAATCCTAGCACTAGGCTGTAGCATGTGGTCGATCTAACATAGACGTTGATTGCTTCTTCTCTGTGGGAACCACAACGATGAAATGTCGTTACAGCTGACATTCAACTTTCAGACCATCTGTTGCTGACTTTGGCTAGTTTGTAATCTTCTGATTGTACAACCATACGTAATGTAATCCACATGTTTTCAGAGTGCCACTACTGTCTACGAAACCAATACTGTGCTGGCATAACGAATGATTACACCTAGACGGCCGCTGTGGTCGAGCGGTTCTAGGAGCTTCAGTCCGGAACCACGTGGCTGCTACGGCCGCAGGTTCGAATCTTTCCTCGGGCGTGGATGTGTGTGATGTCCTTAGGTTGGTTACGTTTAAGTAGTTCTAAGTGTAGGGGACTGACGACCTCAGATGTTAAGTGCTTAGAGCCATTTGAACTATTTTTTGAATACAATACCGGTACCAGCACTTGATTTGAAAGATGACTTTTCGCGCTTTTCCCAAGCCTTCTGATGAAACGTATTTTTTGTGTCATGTGTTAATGAACGACGTGAGGACACATGTAGGTTATTACGCATAATTTTGCCAGATGCGAACTCTTTTCACTGTTCGGTTCACCTGTCAGAAGACAAGATTACCGACTCTGAGCTACCCGAAAAACCCGTTTCCACGAGAAGACGAATTTCTCTAGAGTTCCAGGGACCAGCCAGTGCAGCAGTCGTTGCCTTTGTGTTGTACTGGCCAAACCAGCCGCCGCGGGCTGTCAGATTCAGGAGAAGGACAGGCTCCTGCGTGGGCATGTTGTCGCACTAACGAGCACGTCATCCTGAAATTGCGAGATCGCCAAGAGAAACCTGTCCAGATTTCGCTCCTTACTCAAAGCTGGCGCTTTCTAAGATTAACAAAAATCTAGAAAAATAAGCGGTTGCTTTAAATTCGCTCAGCACAGTCTGCAGTATAACGTAACTAAAAAACCTGTTATTTGCTTTCCTTCCTGGTGTTGCAGTTTTAATGGCCGAAATGTAGTTCCAGAATACACCGCTGTCCTTTCAGACAGACCCGGTCTCGGAAATCAGCCAGACCCCCTCCCCTGCCCACTCCCCCTACCACGTCCCAGGTTTTCACTCGACTGAAGCAAACTGAACATTTGTGGTGAACCAGCTGTGGGTTGTGAAGTCTAACCGTGGAGGAGATCATGCCACGGGTGCTCTAGGGCGTTACCACTGATTATGACAATCTCTATGTGTTGTTCGACTCACACACCCAGAGCTCGTGTTATCTGTTTCAGAAAAAGTATGGCGATTGTGGTGCACTACTTGACGCTGTATTACTTAGGTCTGCATCGATTTTTCTTTCAGAAGCTATAATAAACTGTGAAACGACAAACTGGTCAGTGTAAGCCACCTCCTTCACACGCCTGTATGTCTGTGAATATCAGTGGCTGTAAATTTAATCAAAAGAAAATCGAAAATTATTTGCTTAAGGATGAAGAATTTATATGCGGCTAAACAAGGGATGGTTAAAGACTGACCGTGTGCGTAGTACCAATCCCATGTGTCTGAGTATTGTTCATTGCAGATTAATAAATAATGGGATGTTCACGGTTTATATTCAACAGTTCTTATGAACATACTTATAATTACAGTCACTGTTTATTAGAAAAAAGTCATCCGTAGCAATCTTTCGCACTCACACTCGTCGTGGCTACTTTCACGTTGGGTAATGTCATTATGGAAACTTACTGTATCTACATAATCCTAAACGAAACATCGTATAGAGCAATAACTGCTTCTAGTCACACCTGAACCGCTTTCACGTTCCTAAATAACCTTTCCTCTAAATTCTCTGATTAAAATCTTCTTCTCATTCCATTTCCACTGTTTGTCTATCGTCGACATTTATTTCACTCTAAATATTCACTATTATCAAACGTAACACCGATCCTCAAAATCCTCCCTGTCTCCATTCTCGAAGCGACCCACTGACTCATTGATTCACTCTGACTCTTAGAGAAAGCACCCGCGCTCCAGCTGTAAAACTGGGCCTGTGAGCTCAACGAACGTCCGCCTCTCGAAGAACATGGCCACCGGTAAATGTGAGCCGAAGTCGACACTCCGAATGGGGGTGCCAGGAACGGTGGAACTGACGGGACCCTTACGTTGCGCTGCGATGGTGTAAGTTGTGCGAGGCATTTGGGTATGAAATCCTGTTTCAGTATTGTGCTGGTGCGTTCAGATTCCGTAACCAGCGGAATCCAGCGAACCGAGATCCTCTTTCTAGTTCTCAAGCACAACTATCCGCATCCTATAGTTTCATCTGTGTGTCCTGTCGCACAACGGATGCACCCAACAGTCTGCAAACAAAATGTCCAACGACATCAGAAGGAACCAATAAAAAGTCCAAGCCAAGAACGCGTCAGAACTCGGAATAAATAGAGCTAAGTCAGGATAATACTGCATTTTACTACAGCAGTCAAGCCCCATTTACAACACATATCTGACTTGCGTTAGAAATCACTAGTTGAATCATTATTTACACCAAAATGGCTAGGCCACGAACCGTCCTTGGACAGGGGAAAGCCACCGTCAGTGGAGCAAGGTAAATGTATGAATGTGTCGTCTCTAAAGGATAGCATCATAAGGGCTGAGACTGTCCATAACACAAATAAAAAGTTTACTGCTCCGGTCGCTTATTTATTCTTCAACTATGCGTTTGGATGGTTCACACGATCATCTTCAGGTGGAGAATTGTGCAATTACATAGCTAGCGTTCGTGAGAAGAACAGGCGTGTTTTCATGCCATGAGACCAAGTGCAAGACTGGTGACGTTCCGTCTTTTACTGGTGATAAAATTGTTTTTGAGGCAAGGCACCGTTGAAATTAGAAAAACATATATTTGTGAAAGTATACTTAAAAGGCAAGTAAAGACGAAAAAATACTGTATACTGCTACTAGTTGCATATACTCTTCACGGTACACTGACAATGTAAGCAAATGTACAGCGAAGAGCACATGCAACAAGTAGCAATATGGAATATTTCTTCCAATCTATTTGCCTTTTAAGTACAATTTATTCTTAAAAATCCATTTTTATAACTTCAACAACGCCTCTTCTGAAAAAAAAATTATCAGTAGCTAAAGACGCAGAATAACATGCCTAGCACTTGGTCTGCTGTGTGAAAAGCGTGTGTGCTCTTCACTAACACCAGCAGTATAACTACACAATTTTCCACCTGAACGTCATCGTTTGAACCATCGAAACGCTCAGTAGAAAAACAAATAAGTGACTGCCGCAGTAAACTGATTTATTTATAAATAACTGTTGTGTAGTATTTCACCGATGTTGTACATCACGGAATTCAAATCTGTCCGCCAACTCACGAGTGTTGAAGTCGCTCACGAGGGCCGAAGAACAAGCGTCGTTTTCGAGTGATATCGTCTGCAGCCTGACTCACAGAGAGAGCGTTTAGCCAACCGATGAGGGGCCGGAACCTTCCTCCGCGCTACTTTAGTTTTTAGTACTATTTCATAGTAACTGAGGCTTCGAAAACGTAATATCCCCTGATGAATCGGCGGAAGACAAATCTCCGTCGTCTATACGTCATCAATATTTCAACTGCTCTTTATACACACATCAAAAGAAGTTTTTTATCACCTCACTTCTGAGAGTTCTTGAACCTGTACAGAAAATGGGAACAGTGATCAACATAAACATCATTGCCGCCCTCTTCATTACTCATGAAAACCACACATTGCATGTTGTACCACCATGCAGCGAGACCTTCAGAGGTGGTGGTCCAGACTGCTGTACACACCAAGTGCCTCTAATAACCAGTAGCACGTCCTCTTGCATTTATGTTAGCCTGTATTCGTCGTGGCATACTACCCTTAAGTTCATCAAGGCACTGTTGGCCCAGAATGACCCACCTCTCAACGGCGATTTGGCGTAGATCCGTCAGAGTGGTTGGTGGGTCCCGTCGTCCATAAACAGCCCTTTTCATTCTATCCCAACTTTGTTCGATAGGGTTCATGTCTGGAGAACATGCTGGCCGCTCTAGTCAAGCGATGTCGTTATCCTGAAAGAGGTCATTCACAAGATGTGGACGATGGGACCGCTAATTGTCGTCCATGAAGACGAATGCCTCGCCAATGTACTGCCGATATGGTTGCACTATCGGTCGGAGGAGGGCATTCACGTATCGTACAGCTGTTACGACGCCTTCCATGATCACCAGCGGCGTACGTCAGTCCCACATAATGCCACCCCAAAACAGCACTGAACCTCCCTTTGCTGCACTCGCTGGATAGTGTTTATAAGGATTTCAGCCTGACCGGGTTGCCTCCAAACACGCCTCCGACGATTGTCTGGTTGAAGACGTATGCGACACTCATCGGTGAAGAAAGCGTGATGCCAGTCCTGAGCGGTCCATTCGGCATATTGTTGGGCCCATCTGTACCGCGCTGCATGGTGTCGTGGTTGCAAAGATGGGCGTCGCAATGGATGTTGGGAGTGAAGTTGTGCACCATGCAGCCTATTTCGCACAGTTTGAGTCGTAACTCGACGTCCTGTGGCCGCTCGAAATGCATTATTCAACGTGGGGGCGTTGCTGTCAGGGTTCCTCCGAGCCATAATCCGTAGGTAGCGGTTATCCACTGCAGTAGTAGTACTTGGGCGGCTTCAGCGAGGCATGTCATCGTTAGTTCCCGTCCATATTTATCCCCTCCATGCCCGAACAACATGGCTTTGGTTCACTCCGGGACGCCTGGACACTTCCCTTGTTGAGAGCCCTTCCTGGCGCAATGCGGACGCGATCGAACTGCGGTATTGACCGTCTAGGCATACTTGAACTACAGACAACACGAGCCGTGTACCTCCTTCCTAGTGGAATGACTGGAACTGATCAGCTGTCAGACCCCCTCCGTCTAATAGGCACTGCTCTTTGGGAGGGTTTAGTGACATCTTTGAACAGTCAAAGGGACTATGTCTGTGATACAATATCCACAGTTAACGTCTATCTTCTATAGTTCTGGGACCAAAGGTGATGCAAAACCTTTTTTGATGTGTGTAATAAACAGCACAGACACCTTTAAATGCAAGGCTGTGATTCACTGAACTCGTTTCCTGTCGCCATCCCGTCGGCGGAATTCACCGTGTCGCATACATTCTACATTTTTACAAAGAGCTGTTGTGTGTCTCCGAGCCCTATCCAAGTCTGGTGGGCTGCTGTCTACCGGCCTCCGCTCTCACGCCAATTGTCAACGTTTCCACAGCCCCTCACATTAAAATTGCTGTTTCCGAATTTATTTGCTCCAATCCATTTCAAAGACCGCTCCTAGGATTCCCAGAGTGGAGTGTCAGGATAGACTGTGCACACAGAAAATCACTTGCAGTCTAGTGGGCATCCAAGCAGTTAGGAAGGTCATTGATTGGTTCAAACGTGAAAGTTTTCCTGTTGGAAACTGTCTGTGGGTAGGACGTTTGCACTAATTTCCGCATCGGCGGACTTGGAGGAACGGACTTGCCAGCAGCCGATGAGCTAGGGCGCACAGCCAGGCGGCGCAGTGGTCCGAATGCTCAGTGCAGGCCACACACGGCCAGACTGGACTCGGCTGGCGGCTGGTTATTAAGAGCGCACAGATTTCCCACCCACGCGAGGGAGGCTGCGCCCGCCAGACGCCCGCCCTTTACCTGCAGTTCCGCACCGGACGAAATGATAGCCTCGCTTTCCAATTCGGAAAGGCGAGCTCCAATTTCGCGTTCCTTGCGCAAACGGCACTTGGCCCAGACCGATACAGTTAAGTAAATGGTGCACGTCGGCCAGACTGCTAATTACAGCGCGCTTCTTCCACTGGTCTGGCCGGGAATCTTGGGAGGTGAAGGGCGGAGGCAGGGGAGGGAAGGGAGGTGGGAGGGAGGGGCGAGGGGATAAGAAATGAGAGTGCACGGAGAGCAAAGTGATGGTTGGCTGCATCGAAGCGTGGCGCCCGGCGGCCAGTGGGGGCTCATCGTTCTCGAGGCGACCTTTCCGGCTGGTTGGCTAATCACACGGCGTAGGTGTGATACGCAAGGCGCGTATTTCACGGGCCGCCGTAATTGCGAAACGCAGCGCGATGAGTTGCTAGCGCCGGGCCGCAGTTTATGGTGCGAATATGGAGCGTGATCGCCCCGCGAGCAGCGAGCTCAGGCCCTTAGCATACTGTGAGTCATTGGCGTACTATATAGGCGGCCCGGGGATTCGCTATGGCCTTCTAAACACCGACCAATTTATTCTGCCTCTCCTTTTTCTGTGGTTCCGCGAGCGCCGCGGCTCAGTTTATGAGATGGTAATTGCAGATCTGCACACGCTGATGCGGACGCGTCCGTCACTCACCGAGGCCATGGCGGGCAGCCTTTCGATGCGTCCGTACGCCTCGCTCGATAGGCGGGCACGTCACAGTGGCGTGGAACCCCACCGTCTGCGAATCTACACTTTGTTCTCGAATTACGTCAAAACAGAAGATATGCAGTAGCCACGGCTGCGACTGGAGTCGGAATTAGTTCCCCATTACAGTTGAGTGTAGCGGCACATCGAACAGAGGGCGCTTTGCTTTCTTTCTGGGGGGAATTCGTAGCCGGCCGGAGTGGCCAAGCGGTTCTAGGTGCTACAGTCTGGAACTAAGCGACCTCTACGGTCGAAGGTTCGAATCCTGCCTCGGGAATGGATGTGTGTGATGTCCTTAGGTTAGTTAGGTTTAAGTAGTTCTAAGTTCTAAGGGACTGATGACCTGAGAAGTTAAGTCCCATAGTGCTCAGTGACATTTGAACCGTTGTTTTTTTTTGGGGGGGGGGGGGGGGAATTCGTATCGCCATCCGACACTTCTTTGTTTCTCCTAAGTCACTTCCGGTGAATGTGGCCATTGTGCCTTCAAAAGCCAGCGACCGATTTCCTTACTCATCCATGTTAAACAGTGTTTGTTGTCCGTCTACAATAATCAGGCAGGGCATCAAACACCAACTTTTTTTCATAATAGAACAATGTATGCTAATATTTGATATCTGACACGACAGATTCACAAGCCAAACTTCTAAATTTCGTATCAGCAGCTAAGGAACATACTCCCTGCCTAATGCAAATGAGAATATTGTGACCATTATTATCAGTGCCCTTGGGACATACCGCAGAACTGTGTTGAATGTTACTATTAAGCTGTACGAATCATGAAAGCTATCCTCAGTAGAATGAACAATATTGAGCCAATCATTGTCGTTACTGCTAACCGGAAGATTGTGACGATTGTTATTGGTGCTCATGGGTTATACAGCAAAACTTCCATGAGTGTTGTTTTTTTTCTCTCTTTGTTTTTTTTTTTCCTCTTAAGGAGCAAGTTCTCACCTCGCAGTTGGTTTGATTGCCAGTCTTTTTAACCTTTTACAGGAATCTGTTCTTCGTTACTAATGTTACAACGGCTTGAAGATCGCCGGCTGCTGTCGCCGAGTGGTTCTAGGCGCTTCAGTCCGGAACCGCGCTGCTGCTACGGTCGTAGGTTCGAATCCTGCCTCGGGCATGGACGTGTGTGATGTCCTTAGGTTAGTTAGGTTTAAGTAGTTCTCAGTCTAGGGGACTGATGAACCCAGATGTTAAGTCCCACTGTGCTTAGAGCCATTTGAACCATTTGAGCTTGAAGATTTGTTGTGTTCTCTTGTGTGATGTATCGCGTGAAACTTACTTAGTTTATTCCGACCTTCTGATTTCGTTAAATTAATAGATTTTAATAGCCGTTTGGAGAGTCTGTTGTTGTTTATTTTATAAATACGGTCATAGCATTTGAAGCATCTCTTGCACATGGCGTTAGCCAACGTTATCACTTGAGCACAGGGTCAGGTGTTCTTCTGCCCATTTAGATTCAGTTTTCTTGTTCGCCTAAGAATTTTCTGTTCGATTGCTGCACCTTCAGTGTAAGTTACAAACGATGGAGGATCTTCGTTGCAGAATGAATACTATCGAGTTGCTTTGTTCTGTAATCACAAACAGATTTTAAATCTCTAAGGCGTCTTAATTTTCGATACCACTTTGAGTATCACTCGGAGGCCAACTGAACAGCTTCACCCCACGGCCCACGGACGGATCACCATCGACTGTGTCACGTCATCACCATTAAAAAGACACTACAGTGATGTATTAGCTTCAGTACATAAATAGGTGTACGTGTGATGGGAATGAGTAGCAGACTCATGATTGCGACAGGTTAACTCTGGTTCGAGTCCAGTGGTGCAAACGGTTGCATATCAGCTATAAGGATCCATGGAAATGCAATGAAGCTCTAAATATTCATAACAATAATGTGACTGTTCTGCCCAGCTGCCCTCATTATGAAATATTTTGGTGACAAAATTTTCAGGATGTAAAAAAAGATGTTCGCCCTAAATAATGAAGTAGAAATAATAATTTTTGCCCATTTACTTTCTGTGTAAGTCGAAATTGTAAAACTTTTATATATCCGTGAAAATATTGCTCAGCTGTTTGTGTCAAGTGACATTCTTCTTGTGGTTAAAGCTCTGTCTGTATTTGTTTCGTTATAAATAATTACGGATATAAGATTCTGCTTCAGCAAACAGTGTTCTTGTTTAACACCCAAACATGTTTGGATGAAAATTCTCGATCATCAGTGGGTTCATTTATTTTATATCCAATAACATGTAAAAGAAATTTTACATGATAATACATATAGTAACTACGGTATATATTTTTCTGTAAAAGATTTCATAAATGTAAATACTGTAATCTCAAAACAGTATGCATCGTAAAGCAACAGTTTTCGTGAAAGAAAATAAATTAATTCACTGACGATGATGAAACTTCACCTAAACATGTTTGTTGGAATGTTAAAGAAGAAGAATATGCATTTTCCCAGAGCAAAACCGTATTTCCACAGTCACAAACTGTGAACCGCTTCCTTAAGAGCAGAGCATTTTCATTACCTTGTGTTTTAATGTCTTGTTGCCTGCCTCGGTAGCTGTGCGGTCAGAGCGGTGGAGGGGGCCAGGGGTTCGATTCTCGTCCGGGTAAAAGATTCTGTCCGCTCGGGAATGGGTGTTGTGTTGTACTTACATTCTTATCGCCGTAATAGACATTAAACTGTGGAAATGGCTGTATGGGCACATACCGAAAGCCAATAAATTGAAAAGAAAGCCTTGTCGGTGGAAAGGTCGTTACAGACGAAAGACTAAACCAGCTCTGTCGAAGATATGTACATGAATGTTGTGAACGCCTTTCTGGACCTCTTCAGTTACCGGTTATTATGTAGCGTACTCAGACCATCTGAAGTTGAAACCGGTAATGATGCCACCTCTGTCATCTTAGACTGAAATATATAATTAAATTAAATGACAATGTCATTCATCACGGATGAATCGGGAGAGATTTAATAATAAATCTTGAAATCACTATGTGAACGTACATTTTCCTCACGGCAACTGCTTTATCAGTGGGCTTCGTCTTACAATACTGTAAGAGCCCTCCGTGTAAATAGGAGCATGTAGGTGCTCCCTTTCTCAGTTATTTGAGTCCTGACAAAGCGAATGGAAATAATTCTCGAAGTTCTGAAATTCAATTGGATGTAATTAAATACCACTTTTCCTACTGGTAGAGTTGTCATAAATGTAAAAGTTTCTGGAATCGGCATTTAACACGAGTGACTCGCTGCGCGATACGGCTGAGAGAAAAGAATCAGAGGAGAATCTGAAGAATCAGACAGGTGAATGCTGTGCTGTCGGTGTGGCGAAAGTAGGCGCCCAACAAATCAGGGTGTGACGGAGGACGCGCTCCTTTTTCAGCGCCTGCCGCCAGTCGCCAGCCGCTAATTGAATTAACACGAGCCATTAAGGGCGGCCGCGGCCGGGCCTGTGACGGCTGTAATTACGGCAGGGCCGTGTCTCGCCAGCCAGACATCCGCACCAGCGCCGACGGCAGGTTTTTACGCGCTGCCCGCGCCGTCCGCCGCCGTCGATGTCGTAGCAGATGTCGCGATGCCAAACTCGCGTGCATGCCAGCTGACGCTCCCAGCGCCGAATGCCGGGCTGCGTTTTCTGCACAGGCCGTACCCGAACCTGGGGGAACAGCTCTCCGTATCTGCACCTCGCCACACACAGTTAGACATTGCTCTTTCGGATGTACATTATTAAAGGAGAGGTTTGGTGATGTTGCACTTCGCTCTAGTCAGCAGAGGACCGACTGTCGATTTGGAAGAATCCGGCAAGGCATGCCTCCCGATAGACTATTTTTGCAGGTAGTCGTCAGCATGTTGCTCTGATTAGCGGAATACTGTAGGCGACTGGCGTGGCACGAAGAAGTGTCATTCATCGCGTAAACAGGCAGATACAGGCTCCCAGGTAGATGCCATTTTCCTTGACTTCCGGAAGGCGTTCGATACAGTTCCGCGCTGTCGGCTGATAAACAAAGTAAGAGCCTACGGAATACCAGACCAGCTGTGTGGCTGGATTGAAGAGTTTTTAGCAAACAGAACACAGCATGTTGTTCTCAATGGAGAGACGTCTACAGACGTTAAAGTAACCTCTGGCGTGCCACAGGGGAGTGTTATGGGACAATTGCTTTTCACAATATATATAAATGACCTAGTAGATAGTGTCGGAAGTTCCATACGGCTTTTTGCGGATGATGCTGTTATACAGAGAAGTTGCAGCATTAGAAAATTGCAGCGAATTGCAGAAAGATCTGCAGCGGATAGGCACTTGGTGCAGGGAGTGGCAACTGACCTTTAACATAGACAAATGTAATGTATTGCGAATACATAGAAAGAAGGATCCTTTATTGTATGATTATATGATAGCGGAACAAACTCTGGTAGCAGTTACTTCTGTAAAATATCTGGGCGTATGCGTGCGGAACGATTTGAAGTGGGATGATCATATAAAATTAATTGTTGGTAAGGAGGGTACCAGGTTGAGATTCTTTGGGAGAGTCCTTAGAAAATGTAGTCCATCAACAAAGAAGGTGGCTTACAAAACACTCGTTCGACCTATACTTGAGTATTGCTGATCAGTGTCGGAGGAGATAGAGGAGATCCAAAGAAGAGCGGCGCGTTTCGTCACAGGGTTGTTTGGTACGCGTGATAGCGTTACGGAGATGTTCAGCAAACTCAAGTGGCAGACTCTGCAAGAGAGGCGTTCTCCATCGCGGTGTAGCTTGCTGTCCAGGTTTCGAGAGGGTGCGTTTCTGGATAAGGTATCGAATATATTGATTCCCCTTACTTATACCGCCCGAGGAGATGACGAATGTAAAATTAGAGATTCGAGCGCGCACGGAGGCTTTACGGCAGTCGTTCTTCCCGCGAACCATACGCGACTGCAACAGGAAAGGGAGGTAATGACAGTGGCACGTAAAGTGCTCTCCGCCACACACCGTTGGGTGGCTTGCGGAGTATAAATGTAGATGTAGATGAAACGTCAAATAGTTAGTAAATAGCGGTAATATTTATGTAGAATAGACTCTAGAAATTGTCGTGGCACTGGTATCCTAAGAAGAGTTGTTTGGGTGGACAGTCTTACTAAAATTTTGATTTATGATCCTGGGGTAAGGACACTTGAGAAACTTTCGCACATTTATAGTTTTAAATAATGACAGTATTTGGCTTATGTGCAGTCATTGGGTTAAGGTTAGTTATAAGAGGGAAGCGAAAACATCTCGAAAAATGAATTAAACGAAGTGATTTATGCTACAGCCTTGTAGATACATTTCCATGCACATAATTTTGAACAAAATTCGATACAGAGCATTGCAATATCTCGGTGTAAATGATATTTGACGTAAGAATGTAATCTTCATGTACTTTTTGTTTTTCATTTTCTTTAGTTTATTGACTTACCTTTAAATGGCTATGTGCGTTCCCCGTGAGTAATAAAGACGTGATTTAGTAAATACAAACCAGCTCTTTTAAGCATTTGTTGCTGCGACTTGTTATAGTGATCGCAAATTCAATTTCAATACTAAACTGTCTTCTTCTCAATTGAAAAGCCGTGCTTGGATCAGAGGGTTTTAAGTTTATCCGTGACATTGCAACAGTTTTTCTTTTGCCAGTCAATTGTAAATTCATTGACTTTCGTTACACTATGCGTGCTCCTTTCACTAAGCGATGTTTAGCGTTCAGGTTTCTTATCAACATGACAATAGTGTCTAAGTTTATGTGGCGGTAATCCTGACGGATGAGTGTAAGAATTCTACTGGATGTCTGTCATTTCAGAAAGTATATTCGTTTAGAAAAGCCAACTAGTGCGACGGGCTGAGATAATGGGCTACCGCAGTGTTCACTTTTATTATCTGTGATAATACTATAAACAAATTATCCCGTTAACAAGTACTTTAAAACAAGTAAAGCGGTATTTTCAATAAGATAATATGACACAGAATCGCTTATTCGTGATTAATAACTTAGCCTCGTAAAATATAAGTATGAAGCTGGACATATATGATGCCCTTCTACCTAAGATAGTTAAAAGTATCTTTTTCTGTTAAAGTTTTCGACAAATAATACGTTTTAGCGCAAGATCGGTATGCAATGTCAGAAATGGGTTAAAAAGATCTTTCTAATGACAGCTCATTCACACCTGTACGATTAGTATGTTTTGAGAAAAATTGACGTTGACTTGAGAAATATTGCATACGATAGTGTTCAGAGAGGAGTAACTATGCACCAACCGACTGGGCTGTATAATCGTCGTTAACAAGGAGATCTGGGGTTCATAATTGACAGAGTTGCAGTATAGACGTATTTGAGTATTGCTAGTAATGGAGCTTGTCAGGAGTCCTGACCGTCCTTAAGGAAAAATACGGCTTAGGCACGCACATTCTGCCCAACTGCATAATATAAGCACCTGCAAATCCCATCTTATCTACAGAATCCTAAAGGAACTGTGCCTACTAAGAGTTGGAACTTCTCAATTGGAAATGAAGCCTGATTCGTCTTCAGTCCTCCCTACGCAGATGATGGAAGATTTCGATCTCGTTATTTGCTACACGTGCCTTTGGTTCAGCGTCATGTTCGCGTTGGAATAAAAGTACTCGGAGCCTAAGGCTTACGTCACAATTGATACACGCTGCCGGGATGATTCCTAGAAGACACCCTGAGAGGTAATCAATTTAATAGGCGTGTCTGTGTGCTGGCAGTGGGCCAGCGGCACTCGCCTCGTCCAGTGGCCGCTCGGCACACGCTGGCGACGCACGGCGTCCCTTATCTGCATCACTTTTACGAGAACGAGTTCTCCCCTTGACTCACCTGCTCAATATACCATCTCTGCCTTCAGCGAGACAATGGGAGATGATATCGACTTGTATTATTCTTGTGAACACCTACTTCGAGATGAAAGTCTCGTCAGCTCTAAGAGAGAATGCAGCGGATGCAGTTCACAAAATCATATCTCTTCTTGAAGGTGTTGAGCCGTTCATGAGCAAGTAGATAAAGCAAGAAGACACTGTGAAAAAATATAGTTTTAAAAAATCGACTTGCTGTTAAATGGAAGTATACTACGAGGCGTGTTTTTTTTAAGTAAGTACCGTTTCCAAATTTAAAAAAAAAGCCGTCCTAAGATATCTCAATAACTTTATTTTTACATGAAAGCCTGTATCTTAATCTACTTTTCTACATAATTTCCGTCAATATTGAGGCACTTGTCATAACATTGTACCAGTCTTTGAATACCCTCCTCATAGAAGTCTGCTGCCTGATTTTTTAACCACTGCATCACCACTGTTTTGCCTTCGTCATCGTCTTGAAGACGCTGACCGCCCAGGTGTTTCTTCAAGTGCAGGATCAGATTGTAGTCACTGGGAGCAAGATCGGGGCTGTACGGAGGATGATCTAGAGTTTCCCATCGAAAAGATGTGATGAGAGCTTTGGTCTGATTCGCCACATGCGGACGGGAATGGTCTTGCAGCAAAACGATGCCCTTGCTCAATTTCCATGGACTGTTGCTTTGATTCTGGTGTGACGTAGGCCACCCATGTTTCATCGCCCGTAACATTTTGGCTTAAGAAATCATCACCGTCTTTGTGGGACCGCTCAAGGAAAGTCAATGCACTGTCTAAACGTTTGGTTTTGTGCACATCCGTCAACATTTTCGGTACCCAATGTGCGCACAATTTTCGGTAATTCAAGTGCTCGGTCACAATGCCATACAAAACACTACGAGAAACATTGGGAAAGTCATCCCGCAAGGAGGAAATCGTAAAGAGTCTGTTTTCTCTCACCTTATTGTCGAATTCCTATACCAAACTTTCATTAACGACCGAAGGACGCCCACTCCGTTGTTCATCATGCACATTTGTCCGGCCATCTTTAAATGCTCTCACCCACTTTTTCACCATTCCATCACTCATAATGTTTTCTCCGTAAACTTCACAGATCTCACGATGAATATCAATCACTTTTAGGCCTTTAGCACTAAGAAATCTTATAACAGGCCGAACTTCACACTCGGCGGGACTCACTTTTATCGGAGGCATCTTAAACACTCAGTACACAACGTAAACAAGGAAGAAACAGACTGTAATGGCGTCAGTGCGTAGATTAAGGTACAGGCTTTCATGTAAAAATAAAATTACTGAGGTATCTTAGCACGTCTTTTTTAAATTTTAAAACGGTACTTACTTAAAAAACACGCTTCGTACCTTTCGACGTACGGACAATAATTTATTATACTATGCGACTGTTTATTATGTTATGTGGATATTTATAATAATTAGCTCCGGAGATAATAAACCGTTATCTAAATATATTCTTTACTGAAAGACTGCATCAAGAATGATGAGGAGACTAGATGCGCAAGCGGAAGTGTAAGTAATGAGTCCAGTAATGCGCTTGTCGAGTTAGGAGACAAAAGTGAAGTATTGCTGCCACATACATCAAATGGACAACAGCAATAAAGATGTCGGTAACGAAAATTTGTTAAACTGTGGAGATTATAACAGAGTACCGACAAGCTGCTTGCCATCACACAGTGTTACGTTGGCGGCACTGGATTCATGCGTGAGCTCTGGGCAAGTTGAGTGATGCAGAAACACTGATAAAAGTGGGAAGTTGTTGCGTTCATCACACTAGAATGATTACAGTTGTATCATGTGCCCTATTAATCTATATGCAATAAAAACAGCAAAGGTCAAAATACCGATTTCACAAATTGATTGCAATACTCACAAGTGATTAATCGATAGCAGCACTGTTTGTATATAAAAGAACTTCCATTAAGAATTCTAACGAGTGGAAATTAAAGCTTAGGAAAATTGCATGAAAACAAACGAATGAGTACCTGAGGAATGTTTAATTTCCTAAAGTTGGTATTGGACAGTGACCTTTATATGCATCCTAACCTTGTACAATCTCAGGATGTAGGGATACTTTGTTTACAATTTTCCTGATATGTTCACACAAATTTGTAAAAGATATGGTTTGTTAAGAGGCTATGTATAGTGCAGACGAGGTATTTTTGTTCATGAGAGAAAGCACACTTGAGAAATCACTGCGTCAACAAGGAAGAATGAGGGGTAGTTTCATTTATCATCTAGAAAAAATTTAACAATTTCGTAAATTTGTCCAAGCGGCGTTCAATAAGTGATAAAACAAATCCTTATCCAGAGCCAGTTTCGGTTCCAAAAATGCGGAAATTATTGTGGGATATCGTGGATTATTTCCGCTTCAGTCTCTACTGTTTCATGAAGATCCACAGTCTTCAAAATAGCGTCTGTAACAGAAGAGCATTACAAGCAGGGAACTGTCATTGAGTTTTTTTTGGTGGAAAAACAGAGCGCACAGATGTTCATAGGCGCTTGCAGAGTGTCTGTGGAGACCTGGCAGTGAACGTAAGTACGGTGAGACGTTGAGCGAGGAGCCTGTCACCGTCGCAACAAGGTGAGCATACCTGTCAGATCTCCCGCGTGCCGCCTGCCGCTGGTGGCAGAGCGGTTCCAGGCGCTTCAGTCAGGAACCGGGCGACCGCTACAGTCGCAAGTTCGAATCCTGCCTCGGGCATGGATGTGTGTGTGATGTCCTTAGGTTAGTTAGGTTTAAGTAGTTCTAAGTTCTAGGGGACTGATGACCTGAGATGTTAGGTCCCATAGTGCTCAGAGCCATTTGAACCATTTTCTCCCGCGTGCCGGCCGGCCGCACACAGCTGTGACTCCTGCAATGTTGCAGCGCGACGGCAATCTCATTCGAGGTGATCGATGGATCACAGTCGGAGACCTCGCTGCTGAACTAGAATCCTCTGTTGGTAGTGCTGACACACACGTCCACCAGTTGGGGTATTAAAAAAAAAAAAAAAATAAAGGCTGTGTGCCACTGTGTTCCTCTCCGCCTCCGCCTAACACAAGACCATAAGGAACAATGAAAGACCATCCCAATGGAGGACGCACTCCACACGGGAAGCCGTATGTGGATGATGGTGAGGTTACTGATGCACCAAGACGCTGTCCCCGACATCGACCAGTAGAGTGGTATCATATGGGCAAAAGCCCGTCGCACTGAACGGCTGTTATATTGAGAAATAGGGTTCTGTAGGCAGAAGATTGGTAAACAATATGCCGTACAGGAATCCTGGATAACGCTTACATACTTTTAGAAAATATGTCTTGCGTTACTTGTTGAACACCGCTGCCAATATAGTCGCTGACCTCAACGAATACGAAAATGTTTGTAGGCACACGTACTGGTACATACTGAAATCCCTGCGCAACAGTACCGTAGCACGGCGATATATATATATATATATATATATATATATATATATTCTTTCGTCTCCTAAAGCGCCGTGCTGCGTTAGTAAAACACCGTAATGTATATGAAAAAATTACCCTCGATATTCTGTAAGACTTAAAATAATAGGCCGACCGCAGTGGCCATGCGGTTCAAGGCACGTCAGTCTGGAACCGCGCGACCGCTACGGTCGCAGGTTCGAATCCTGCCTCGGGCATGGATGTGTGTGATGTCCTTAGGTTAGTTAGGTTTAAGTAGTTCTAAGTTCTTGGGGACTGATGACCTCAGATGTTGAGTCCCATAGTGCTCAGAGCCATTTGAACTTAAAATAATAAAAGACCACAATGCCTGAGGCTGGGTATGCTGAGCGCAGAAGGTACCAAATAAATACCTTAACTGTAGATATTAGACATAATCATGAAGAATGGCTCTGAGCACTATGGGACTTAGCATCTGAGGTCATCAGTCCCCTAGAACCGATAACTACTTAAGCCTAACTAACCTAAGGATGTCACACACATCCATGCCCGAGGCAGGATTCGAACCTGCGACCGTAGCAATCGGACGGTTCCAGAGTGAACCGCCTAGAACTGCTCGGCCACACCGGCCGGCACATCATAATCAAAAGTGTATAAAAAACGATCAAATGTTTAACGGCGGCGCTATGCACACGACATTTGTAACGAGGGCTCTCGTGTTGGTGCATGAAACATGACAGAATAAGGAAAATGTTGCATGCGACTTGTTGTTGCTCGGCACTTTTAACGAAAAGTAAATCAGTATCGGACAATGAGTAGTCCGTACGACAGTACTGGACTAAAAGTTCTAAATACTGCTTTGTTGATAGTTCATGCAGCACATGAACCTTATCATGACTCTAAACCATGTTCTACGGTTTGTGTACGAATACAGATTATCCTAAATTAAGGCGCGTACGTAAGCGCTAACAGAAACCAGACTTTTTAGTCATCTGGAGTACGCCGCCTAGCGGTACTGCTGTCGAGCACCCTCATCCGCACACTTGAAACGCGACGAGTACAGAAGTACTCGGAGAGAAGAAAGCGCCCCGCCGGTGGAGCCCGGGTGGCACTGGAGTGCCGTCGAGTGTGGACGCTCACCGGCAGAGCACTCACGTGTGTCGAGTCATCAGCTGGCGGCGCCTCGCCTGCCCGCTCTACTTGCAGGGCGCGGCGCGCGTGGGCGGCCACGTGCGATTCCGCGTGCCGCTCCGAAAGCGACAGATCCGGGGGCGACCCGGCGGTGGCGGGCGCCGACCGAGCGCGACCGCGCCGAGGAACTGCGCCGGCGACGAAAGCGTGCTTCCGCCAACAGGACAGCCGCTCCGCACTCCGCAAGCCGCGCCCGTCGCACCCTCCGTGGCCGCGATACGCTTTCCCGCGGAACAGGGGCACGGCGCGTGGAGCCTTCGCTTTGTCGCCGCGTCCCGCGCAGCCAACCTGCCTGAGGCACAAGCTGCTTGATGGTGAAACTGCCTGCACTAAGTAGTCAGTTCACAACAGGATTACAATATAATCCCACTGGACAAATATTAGTCATCCCAGGAGACAGTGCACGCACTAACACCGCCTAAAATAAAGGGCTCAGTTTCGAGAGGAAGAGAGTATGCAAGGTTCTTCCGGCACACCATACACAGCTGAAGTTACTAATTGATGATTCCTCCAAAGGTATCGAATTGAAGGGATGTTCGACGTTACGTTGCAACCTCCATTTCAAGTAAGGCCCCGGACTAAGTTACGGGGAAAAAATAGGACAGCAGGCATTCCACAGCATTTAAAAAGGTCGGTTCAGAGCTTTTTTTCTGATAGCAATACCAAGATAAGATTCGGATCAACCAGTAGAACATGCGTGAGAAGAAGTACACAAAGCATTCGACAAGGGCGTCCGTTATCTCCCACCAAAGAAACTGGTACACCTGCCTAATATCGTGTAGAGCCTCCGCGAGCACGCGTAAGTGCCGCAAAACGATGTGGCATGGATTCGACTAGTGTCTGAAGTAGTGCTGGAGGGAACTGACGCCATGAATCCTGCAGGGCTGTCCATAAATCCATAAGAGTACGAGGAGGTGGAGATATCTTCTGAACAGCACTTACCAAGGCGTCCAATATTTACTCAATAATGTTCGTGTTTGAGGAGTTTGGTGGCCAGCGGAAGTGTTTAAATTCAGAACAATGTTCCTGGAGCCACTCTGTAGTAATTCTGGACACGTGGGGTGTCGCATTGTCCTGCTGGAATTGCCCAAGTCCGTCACAATGCGCAATGGACACGAATGGATGCAAGTGAGCAGACAGGATGCTTACGTATGTGTCATCAGTCAGAGCCGTATCTAGACGTATCAGGGATCCCAAAGAAAAGTGTAGTTATAGCCTTGTGTGGAAAAGAATATCTTAGAGCTTAATCATAATCGAGAATAGAGCTTAATCACAATCGAGAATAACGTACTGAAATAAGTCGATACATTCAGCTGTCTGCACTGCGGTATCTCTTAGCCTTATCGTAGCGATCTTAAAAAGAAACTACAAAGGTACTTACACACGTTACATACGACAATCACAAGGCTCCTGGACCAAAACAGAAAGTAAACAGCACTTAAATTCTGTAATACTATGACTCTACCTTCGCTGCTGAACTCCTGAATCAAACACAGAGAATGAACCAAATTTCTAAGACTTTGGCAAGATACAGATTGGAAGAGCACAGATTTCGGCAGGTTAAAAACAAAACTAGACGAGCAGAAAAAACTGAGAGGTAAGAGAGGAGCTCTTTCCATGTTCTAGGAATAGTAGAAAAAAATCAAACAGCACAGGAAGGAATGGCGTGACAAACTACTACGTTCGTATCAAAGCCGGATACCTACAAAAACCTATGACCTATCCAGGTGTAGAAGAAATATAGGATGACCACGAAGAAGGAGCGATTTGCTTAAATTACTTGTTTGTGGAGGCCACAAAAAAGTCGAAACCGGAAGTGTACTTGATGATTATGACATTTTCATTGGGATTAAGATCGGATGATTTATAGGCCCACTTGAAGTGTAACAGAGTATCTGATTGTTCGTCAAACCAGAAATCCACACATGCAGCCCAGTGAACAGAGGCTGTTGTCTTCTGACTGGACGGGGAAAGTCAGTAGCATATTCATCCCGAACGTGTAGAAGAAAGGCCCATACCTGGTCACCAAGAATGTTGAAATAAATAACCAGAATTGTGAAACTAAAATCTTCTGAGCCGGTGCCCTCTTCATATTCCTCTTCAGACTTCTTCAGTGTCGACGTTTGGATCCCAGTGTTGGGGACTTCTTCAGGATTCAGCCATCCAAGGACGCGAGTTGATCGTTAAATAAGACGCCAGCATAGGGACCGAAACGTCGAGCACTGAAGAGGTCTGAAGAGGAACATGATGCGGCCCAAAGGCTTAGAAAATTTTACCGTCAGTAACAATGGCCACTAAAGCCTGCAGATTTAATCCTGGTTTACGTGCACGGTATCCTGCACGAGTGGGCACAAGTCGTATGCAAAAAATACCTACGGTATATCACAGACCCTTGTCCAGCCTCAAATACACCCTCCACACGCTGCTTGTTGTCTCATTGGGCCATCGGAGCACTCATCGCCTTGTATCATTTGAAAATACGAAAAAACTAAACTCATCATATAACACCGTTATACTAACAGTTCGACGACGTTTGCAGCTACATGGACTATCAACTCGGAGACCATGGCTGCATCACAGACAGGAGCGCTTGCGATGGTGTACTCAACGACGAACCTGGGTGCACGAATGGCAAAACGTCATTTTTTCGGATGAATCCAGGTTCTGTTTACAACATCATGATGGTCGCATCCGTGTTTGGCGACTTCGCAGTGAACGCACATTGGAAGCGTGTATTCGTCATCGCCATATTGGCTTATCACCCGGCGTCATGGTATGGGGAGCCGTTGGTTACACGTCTCGTCACCTCTTGTTCGCATTGACGGCACTTTGAACAGTGGACGTTACATTTCAAATGTGTTACGACGCGTGGCTCTACCCTTCATTCGATGCTTGCGAAACACTACATTTCAGCAGGATAATGCACGAACGCGCGTTGCAGGTCCTGTACGGGCCTTTCTGGATACAGAAAATGTTCGACTGCTGCCCTGGCCAGCACTTTCTACAGATCTCTCACCAATTGAAAACGTCTGGTCAATGGTGGCCGAGCAACTGGCTCGACACAATACGCCAGTCACTACTCTTGATGATCTGTGGTATCGTGTTGAAGTTACATGGGCAGCTGTACCTGTACACGCCATCCAAGCTCTGTTTGACTCAATGCCCAGGCGTATCAAGGCCGTTATTACGGCCAGAGGTGGTTGTTCCGGCTACTGATTTCTCAGGATCTATGCACCCAAATTGCGAGGAAATGTAATCACATCTCAGTTCTAGTATATTTGTCCAATGAGTACCCGTTTCTCATCTGCATTTCTTCGTGGCGTAGCAATTTTAATGGCCAGTAGTGTATTTTGGACAGCGACCTCTGCGAAGAAGAATAGTATCGACTGTTTCGTTGTTTTCCATGGTATGTGCCAAGACTGTTCGCTCTCATAGTAGCACCGCACTGCACAGTGGTACGTACGTCGCCAGACACACTCAGCCCTTGGCTTAGATACCGAACTGAGATCCAGTATGCACACGACCGCTGACACGCTGGAGTGGGTGAGCCACCGGCCGAGCAGCCGGGCCCTGGCTCCAGATCGCGGCCAGCGCTGCGCGCAGCACGTGTCTGGCCGGCGCCCGCGGCGCGGCCCTGTCCGGCGTGGCGCGGTGATTACATTGTTCCTGCGCGCCGCTCCCCGGGGCTGCGCCAATAATCGAAACAGGCCCTCCTCTGGCCGCGCGCCATTCCCTCTGATTTATCTCGCCTCGCGCTGGCCAACTCGCCGGGCCACTCCACTCTGTTGTTTCGTGCTCAGCTTTTTATTGGCGGCTGCTGGGCTCGCGTCTAATGTATTCTCTGCCTCGGTGGTTTCGAAAGTGCCCGATGGAGCTTCATGTCAGGCACTTCTAGGAAGACGGACGATTGAAACTGACAGAGGAAACGGAAAAAGCAAGCAATGTGGTGACTGCCAGATACAGACAGCAAAACTTCCGGAGCCTTCTGTGAATGTACACCTTGTACCGTATCTCTGCCAAGAACTGAACTACTGATTCTTTGACCGCACGAAAATGTTACTCAAATTGGTATGTTTAAATACGATATATATGCATCAACTTCAATCTCCGCTCTCGCAATCTCTTAGAAACAAGCTAAGAATGCCGGCCCGTGTGGTCGAGCGGTTCTAGGCGCTTCAGTCCTGAACCGCGCGACCCCTACGGTCGCAGGTTCGAATCCTGCCTCGGACATGGATGTGTTTGATGTTCTTAGGTTAGTTAGGTTTAAGTATTTCTAAGTTCTAGGGGACTGATGACCTTAGATAGGGAAGAATCGCAGTTGATTGTTGGTTTCCCATTCTGCATCCATCGGTGCACTTTGTTCCTGTCGACAGTGTCAACAGCACATACCTTTCTGGGGATGTTGGACATCTACCACATCTTCGCCAAGAGCTCAACTATTACAGTTTACTTGTCCCTTTGTTGATTTTTTATTCAGAAAGTGCCGCGCGGTGTGGCCACGCGGATTAGGGCGCCTTGCCCCGGTTCGCGTAACTGCCCCCGTCGGAGGTTCGAGTCCTACCTCGGGCATGCGTGTGTGTGTTGTCCTTAGCGTAAGTTAGTTGCAGTTACATTAAGTAGCGTGTAAGCCTAGGGACTGATGGCCTCAGCAGTTTGGTCCCACAGGAACTTACCAGCAACCCCCACCCTTTCAGAAACCTGTGCTTCACCTTCAAATAAGAAAAATAAATTAAGTCCACTGGATATAGGATGTGTCACTCTAACTATATGTGCAGTTTCAAGGATCCAAATCAGTAAAAATGTTGTGACGCAAGTCAACAGCCTTTTCTCCATTAACCGGTAGCATTTTCGTCAGAACTGGTCGTCTTCTGAGGAAATACCATTTAAGAACAGGACCGTATTAGGCTCTGTAAAGGAAAATCTTACAAGAAATATAGATTATACGCCATCTTTTGCGATTGTAATACAAGCCTTATTTAGACCATAGGCGTTTCGCTTTATTTCAAAGCAACGTCAGTGGCTAGGTTTTTTTGTTTTTGTTTTCTAACGTTCATTCCTAATGTTCTTACACATTAGGCGTTCGATTTTAGTACACTGCACTTCGCTACATTGAATATATACTTTCTACACGAGGTGCAAATTGATCTATACAACATGAAAATGAAAATATATTCGGTGGCGGTGAAGTGAGATGTATTAAGGTTGAAGACTTTTGTGTTGAAGTACATGAGAAACGAAGAGCGGTACAAAGAATACGGCAGCTAAAAACTGAAATAAAGCGAAAGCTGTATGGCTTACATGAGACATTAATAGAGTTTCAGAAGATCCGTTTTACTTGAACAATTGCGAGGACGGAAACGAAGCAAAAAAAAAAAAAAAACCTTGTTTGATGATGTTAGTTTTTGTGGTGAGAGTGTGTCTACCGTGCCCCCCCCCCCCCCCCCCCTGCAGTTCTGACCTGTCAATAATTGATCGAACTCTCACGACCGTGGGGGACCGCCCCATAGAGCACACAAGCCTCCAACAGCCGTGCAAATCGGCGCCGCAGAACATAGTCTTTGTATCGATCACCTTACGGAATGTGGCAACACCGAGATTCTTGCGTACAGTTTCCGTTACTGGATTAATATTATTAAGGAAAGAACTGAGATGAAACTACCAGTAACCATCTAAAGAGAGACGGAGGATTGTGCTTAGATTATGCCTGGAATGGTCCTTCCCCGGAAAAAAAAACAGAGGGACAAGGTTATTGACACTGGTTCGGACTTTGTTTATGATTGTTTCATTATTGGTAACGTCGGATCTCATCTTTGGTTCTGTTGTGGCATAGTTTTCTGCCATATTTTAGTTTCCTAGTTTTGTAGATCCCTCTCCCCTGCCTAGAGTTTAAACTGCCTTGCACCGCCACCTCATGCTTTATTTGTGCCTTGAAAATGACGGGCAATTCACTTTACGCAGTACAGGGTGTTCCATAAATACTGCGACAAACGTCGATGGGTTGTAGAGAGCGCCTTGAGGGCGAGGAGGGGAAACCGTGCCCGGAAACGTCAACTAACTACACTGCAGAGCATCGAAGTTAAAGGCGGTGGCGCCCGCCACTAGGCCACCCCTTCGCTCGCAACCGTGATCTTATTCGCTGATGGATCGTAGGCGGAACGTCTCGCTATATTGTTACTCAGTGACCGCGACTGGTTGCCACATTCTCCTTTAGACAAGCTGAAGCTAGCTGCTGCGTAGACAGGCTTCGACTCCTATGAGATCGAGGCTTTGTTCCCTTGTCGGATGACCGTTTCTAACAAGGGTTTCCATTACAAATTTATTTTTCTCCTGTATACCGAATAAGATTTGAGATTTTAGAGGGTTACAGGAGATAAATAAATTGGTAATGGCAACCCTTGTCCGAAACCGTCACCCTCCAAGGCAACAAACCATCGTACTCATAGGAGACAATGCCATTCTAAGCAGCAGCTACAGATTCTCCACTGGCGATCGTGGCAATCAGTCACGATCACTGAATAACAAACACCATTCCGAGACGTTCCGTCTACGGTCCGTCAGCGTACATCCTGGCGCCCGTAACTTCGACCCTCTGCAGCGTCGTTGGATGATGCTTCCAGACACAGGTTCCTACCCCCTACTTGTTTCTCAAGATGCCCTCTGCAACCCCTCGACGTTTGTTACAACACTTTTGGGACACTCTGCACATGTTGCTGTAGAAGACGTTAAGCGAACGCATTTCCGTAAGTTATGGCCATTTTTGCCAGACAGTTGCCCCAAATACAGCTTCAAATGGTTCAAATGACTCTGAGCACTACGGGACCTAGCATCTGAGGTCATCAGTCCCCCATAACTTAGAACTACTTAAACCTAACTAACCTAAGGGCATCACACACATCCATGCCTGAGGAAGGATTCGAACCTGCGACCGTAGCAGCCGCTTGTTTCCGGACTGAAGCGCCTAGAACCGCTCGGCCACCGCGGCCGGCAATATAGCTTCATATCACAAAGTTTAGTTAATTGCGAAGGTGAACGGAGCACTCGCAGCCGCAAAGGGAGGGATTCTCCCGGGAGCCAGAGGTGCACCTCGGGCGACATGGGAGCCATATGGGGCGGCCTCGCGTGTGACCTTCCGTTCCCCCTCCTCCCCCCCTCCCCTCCCCCCCATACCCAGTGCGCGCGCCCGGCTGTTGAACTCGTATGCAAATCGCCGCCGCACATCCTTCACCGTGATGGCCGCCCGCTTTCGTTTCTTTTATGCTCACTCACTTCTTCTGGGCCGCGCCTACGCATGTGTTCTCGTTTCCCACCTAAACGCCGCGATCATTCTTTCAGAACGGAGGGCGCTGGCTGTTCCGTCCGCTCGTCCATTCCCTTTCTGCTTCTTTATTTCTTTTTTATTCGCATCGTGCGAAGTCCGGTGCCGCACCGTAACTGTAAAATTATAAATTACACCGGTCGGCCAGATAGTGCGGTGGCGGGAAGCTGCCTCCGGTGATTTCTTGCCAGCACTGTCATCTAACAGAGCTCTGCAGTAAGGCGCTCCGTGAAGTATTTAAATTTACAGCGCTATTGCCCTTCGCTGAAGGTCCATATTAGAAAAGAAATGTATACCTCTTGGCTTTAATGATGTATTACTCGTAGTATGCTTGACACGAATGAAAGGTCTGTAATATTACTTCCGTACATATAATTTAGAGTTCGGAGACAAAGATCCAGCTCATGGTTAAACTCACCGTCTTGTAATGATAAAAAATGAGCTGTTTTATTGGTCGTTCGCTACATTAAATGTAATACCAGCTCACACGTAAACAAGCTTTTTTTAAAACGAGAGTTACATTCATTATTGACGTGAATGTTTAAGAAAATAGTTATCTACCTACATTTTCTGCGAAAAGTGTATTTAAAAAAAGTTTACTTTTTACGTTCATTTATGTTCGCTGTTAGGAGTTTTATCTATAACTTACACTTCTTTCACCACTGGAAATACATTTTTTTCTGTGAAAACAGCTGAGTTGCATTGTGATTTGAAATTGACGTTAAGCTGTGAAGTACGCTCCAAGTTGGCTAGGTGGGACAGTTGAAAGGTCGGAGGGTGATGAGCCACCTACAAAAGGACAATAAGGTACTCGAACTAGTCTATAGGTGAAACGAAGCTTCACCTTCACCTTCGTGTTTTCATACCGTTTCTTCTCGAAGGAATTCGCTGCCAATTGAAGAAGTAAGTGTCCCGTCCAACGTCAATTACCGTTCTGACATGAGTCAGTGGATGTCATTTTATCTGTGCTGGATCCAGTTGAACTTAAGGATTGTTCTGGTGGACACCATCTTGATGACGAATACTTCACTATTAATAAAATGTTTCGGGCTATTGTGACGTGGCCGAACGGATTACACCTTTTAAGTTGAAATCCATTCGACCACGGCATAATAGCTCGGAACATTTTATTAATTATGACATTTTCGACCGTGAAAGTTTACATTTACACGAATACTTTACTGTAATTAAAGAAGTTAGCCATCAAAAGGTCGTCATGATAGTCCGAAACTGGTTATGGCGTTAAAATAAAGCTGTTTCAAGGCATTTGTGGCTAGCTGCATTGTACCGCAATAGAAGCTAATTCATTGCAGACTATTTATTTGTTTATTTGCCGTCATGTCAAACAGTGCTAGCCGCTAATCAAAAAAAGAAAAGTATGTCATAATTTCATAGTATAGTTTCTGTTGTTACGTGAACTGCAGTATAAAATATTACTGACCTACGTTAGGACAGATATCATAAATTATTTATATGAAATTAAGCTAAAATTAAATCATGTTTTTAATTACACTTCTTATCTCCAATGCGTCATGGTATCAGCAGACTCAGATGCGTGCATCCAGAGCAGACACAGCTGAAGTGCTCCAGTTAGCAGCGCCGGATCGTCATAAACTTCTTGCTTTCTGTGTTTCACATGTCCGTGCGTTGTAGTTGACCTGGGAGTTGCTAGGCGGTCAACTCAGACTCTACAGCTGCATTTAAAAGAGAATCGTGGTAACACGAAATAGCAAAACAGTATGTTCTGTGAGTTCCTGTTTCCAAAACTCGGCCATCTGGTGTGGCCGAGCGGTTCTAAGCGCTTCAGTCTGGAACCGCGCGACCGCTACGGTCGCAGGTTTGAATCCTGCCTCGGGCATGGATTTGTGTGATGTCCATAGGCTAGTTAGGTTTAAGTAGTTCTAAGTTCTAGGGGACTGATGACCTCAGATGTTAAGTCCTATAGTGCTCAGAGCCATTTGAACCATTTTGAAAACTCGGGCATATTTCCGCACGGTTCACGGACAGGGTTGTAATGTTTCGTGACCTTGCCCATGTCCATTACGTAAGAAAGTGTGTGAGAAGGGCATGCCTAGAGTGTACTTAGACTTGCTTAGATAGTCGCCGTAATGATGGACGATATACAGCAACATTTCTCACGGCGCTTGGTTTTACAACGTTGATTATTGACAAATTTTCGCGATAATATCTAATTTTAATAGTGATTAGTTTCTTGACTAATTTAATGCCTTCCAGAATCGCTCCCTATCTTAAGAACGCCCTTCCGTCTCACTCCCCGACTATGTCAAACACTTCTATATACTCTTTTATTTATCCTACTCCACTCTACCGCTCAGCCTGATATAAAGACAACTAACTAATCATGGTTGCCTTATGATCTGTCTTCTTAATCTGGCCGTTCTTCTGGTTAGGGTTTTCCACATTTCTGCCAGATCATACTGCGTAATAATCTCTTATGAAATAAATTTCATTGATTCCTTAAGGTTCTGTATTATGTTTGGACTTTGAAAGAGCACCTGTACCTGCAAGTCGAGGCTATTTCTACATACAGGTGGCAAACCAATTCATGGAGTCTGTAACCCTTAACCTCTTCGTGTGTAACAACTGTGTTATTTTGGTCCAACTAATCTAGAACGGGATCAGTGCAAAGAAAGTCGTAGAAAGCCTCCCCTGCTTCACATGTAAATACGTCGTTCAGAGTAATCTGACATGTTTATGGTCTGCGCCGGATTCCAGTTATTACCAGAGAATTATGCCGCTCGTGCGGACGTTGGCCGTTCGGCTGTGCCGTCACGCTTCCCACAAGGTGCCATTACCGCCCCGAGACATTCATCCTCTCCCAGAGCGCCACGTAACTCAATGGCCCCGCGCTGAACGCTAATAACGACATCATTCTGCAGGTATGGCCGAGCTCCGGGCACCGATGTGTGGGGCAACGTGCTATTGCACTAAATCGCTCGATGATCGGAGTGATCGTTTCGTTGCAAAATGTCTTGCACCGAGATAAAGGCCAATAGAACGCCGACAAAACTTGCAGTTTTCAACATTGCGTTACGATTTGAACAATTTTGCACTTAAGGAATTGCACTTTCCTGAAGCTATTTTGAAACAAGAACGTATTATTTGCACGGAGGAGCTTTTATAATGATCGGTAAGGGCAAAAAACGCTCATTGTTTCTTACATCTACATCTACGATTTCCATAGAAGTTTTGTTCACCGCTCCGAAACACTGCCCTCACTTTTTGTCAAACATATGTTGCCTTAACTAACGAGCAACTTCTGGTTGTCGATATGAGAATAATCATTAATCACGTTTATATGAATGAAAAATTATGTTCTCCCTTAATAATCACTGGATCTGGTCACAGTTGGTGATAAACGTTATCACTTAGTAGCATTATACGGCAAACGAACGAATGACTAGATACCGTAGATGGATACAACATTTGGTTTGTAAATTGGCCAGTAGGCACTCTAATTCTTGATATTCTACAGTCTCTCCAGATAATGTTTCTTTGGTACTTCTGTAATCACTGAATGGTGGAAGAAGGTGTGGAGTTGGTCCGATCTCTTTTGACAAACATTTGTGGTGTCACCGCCAGACACCACACTTGCTAGGTGGTGGCCTTTAAATCGGCCGCGGTCCGCTAGTATACGTCGGACCCGCGTGTCGCCACTGTCAGTGATTGCAGACCGAGCGCCACCACACGGCAGTTCTAGAGAGACTTCCGAGCACTCGCCCCAGTTGTACAGCAGAGTTTGCCAGAGATGGTTCACTGACAATTACGCTCTCATTTGCCGAGACGATAGTTAGCATAGCCTTCAGCTACGTCATTTGCTACGACCTAGCAAGGCGCCATAGCATTTGATAATTAATATTGTGAAGCATGTACAGTAAAGAGAGATGTTCTACAATTGTGGATTAAAGTTAAGTATTATATCAACTACGTACTTTATTTGCTACTATTAATTCCCTTAACTGTTCCAGACCTCACGCCAGTCAGCGTGTAATTAAACGCGTGCATTTCGGCCTCCTCTAGCAACACAGTGTTGGCTCTTCTGCCAACACTTCACATTTGTCTGCCAAGTTATCGACGAGTGGCTTCAGATAGTCACTGCATACCTGAAAAAGAAAGAAAACAAAAAAACAAAATGTGGACACTCTTTCTCGCCGAATTGAGAGCGTTGCCAAGACTAGAGGCGGTGCTGTATGATACTAATATGATGTCTCAGGGGCGTGACTAATCTTTTGTCCGGTATTATTATACCAGGCATTATTCTCTGTATACATTTTAATTGCTACAGTTTTTACCAGATTTCTTTTCGATACATCTGTCATACGACATTTTCTACTAAGATTTTTTCTATCAATTAACCAATTTCTTTACCCATCACAGTTCTCATCAAAACTGGACACAATTCTAAGCGATTCTTAATCGTACGGAATATAGCAATCCTAACGGAACATTATCAGTTGCATTATCATGTACGACAGTGAACCTGATAGTGTTCCCGTTAATACATGGCTATTGAAAAAGAAGGGAACAGATTTCAAACATTTATTGCTTCCACACTACAACAGATATGAACACAATTACAACGACCCTGGAAAGAGGGAAGTTCATATTTTTATGCATTCTATGTGAGCACCATATGTTACACGACAAATATCAAAACGGTGGCTCGTTTCCTGTCACACACGAAGCAGCTGGCCTCTCTTTATCTAAGTCACTACTTCAACAATGCGATGCCGCAGACTTTCAAGAGTGTCGGGTTATAAAAACGCTGTTCCTTTTCTTTGATTAGCCCTAGTCTGGTTACTCTCTAACTACGGGACGTGATCTGAAGATGGGCGACTCTGCTCGAAACCGCTTGACATAATTTGTGATCGACAGTCTGAAAACAAGCGTTTATTCATCACAATTCTTACAAATGATCATTATTAACATTTTGAAACTACTGTGTAATGGCGTGTGTTAATGCGAAGCATCCCAATGTTGGAAATTGTACAGAGTGATTTTACATACGACAGAGAAGAGTTCCATAGGGTACAATTCGTGAGGGTAAGTAAAGTTTTTGCATTCCCTAATGAGTCGTACTGGAGAGACACTGAGTAGCGGTTTTAAATTGCTTCCATTATTTCCCTTTACTCCATTATTTCCCTTTATCACACAAAGTTGACAAGAACAGCGACAAACTATGCGGTGTGGCCACGTTCATGTGACCACCGCCTATGTTCCCGTCAGCATGCAGTAACCACTCACAGACGGCAGGTGGCAGCACTATCAGTGAAGGGTATATAAACCGTCTCGGTGGGGGGGGGGGGGGGGGACGCAGAAGACGGTGCAGTCGTTGTCGGATACGGAGCGACTTACCTGACGTCCAAAAGGACGTGATAATGCTTTAGAGCCAAGGGTGAACTCATTTCCGAAAGGGTTAACTTTGTCAACAATTTGCGAGCCACCGTGTTTAAAATATGCCGTGCATGGCGAAATGGCGTTATCCAAAACCCGCGCCGAGGCAACTGTAGTGCACAACGGGATATAGGTAACAGGGGTGAGCGACGACTGCGTAGATGTTTACGGGCAAATAGATGTGCAATTTTTGAGCAACTGACCTCCGTGATGAACCAAGGGGCTACCAAAAGTGTCTCCTTAACGAACGTACAGGGAATGTTGCTGCGCATGGGCCTCCGCACCAGGGAACTGTTCGTGCATCCATGCAGAGTGGCATTCATTGTTTACGAAGCCAGGAATTTGCACGCCGGTACTGCAGTTCGACATCCACTGAGTGGCGACAAATGGCTTTTGCAGCTGAATCACGTTTTGTGCTCCATCGGACAGATGCCGTTGGCTTGCACGGCGTCTGAAACAATTGTCGGAAGGGTCCGGATCGGAGGAAGGTGTTCTATAGTGTGGTGGACATGTTCGTGGCATTCCCTGGGTGGTTTCGTCATTCTGGAAGGCACAATTGATCAACAAAAGTATGCATCTATCCTTGGGGACCATGTCCAGCCCTAGATGCGGTTTTTTTACCCTCGGCACGATGGCATCTACAAGCAAGACAATGCAACGTGCCACACAGCTCGCAGAGTACGTGTGTGATTCGAAGATCCCCAGAATGAGTGTACCGTACGCCCCGGATTAAAACCCGATCGAGAATCTGTGGGACCATCTCGATCGGGCTGTTCGCACCGTGGATCCTCAACCGAGAAGCCTGGCGCAATTGGCCACAGCACCTGAGTCCCTGTCGGTACCTTACACGACTGACTCTCTTCCTGCCCGTCTCGTAGCAATCCTCGCTGCAAAAGATTCGTACTTTTGACAGGTGGTGGTCACCTTAATGCGATAGCGCAGTGTATTTCCGCTGAGCACAGAATTCTGCTTTGTACAGATCTAATCGAAAATAAATCTAATGGCATCCATCGAAATATGTATGGATTCTAGCACAATTTCTTCCTTGGTGTTTCATTATCAGATCGTGTGTGCAAGAAGACTATCCAAGATGGTCTGAATCTGTCTGTAGTTACTGAAAGGTCATCGCGTAGGATATGCAGAGCGAACATTAATACAACTGACGAACTGTAGAAACGGATACCTGACTGTAAATGGAGGGAAAAAGGTACAATGAAAATGAGTCCGGAAATGGACGGCGAACTGCATCGACAACAAATCGTCCTGGACCACATTACAGAGCTGCATTGTAGCCACGTCGTAAGAAATGTTCAGAGTGACCTCCATGGGATTGCAGATGATAGGGATAGTAAAGGTTGTCACGCAGGATACGCGTAACCGTACTTTGGCTTACACGATAGTGGCGGGCCACTTGCCTGGAACTTGTACAAGGGTTCATCTCAACAACCAGTAGAATGCAGTCCTCTAAATCTGATGTACGCACAGTCCGGGGCCATCCTGCACTTTTGTATGTCTGAAAGGACCCATGATCACCCAAACCTCCAACAAGGGCTTGAAATGTTGTGTGATGTGGTTGATGTCTGTGAGGGTACTTTTTTTGGTACAGCCGTGATCCCTCTTGACTGTTTCCATCTGCCCGGCCGAACACAAACACCATCTCGGCTTGTTCCCGACATCAGTGCCGGACATCAGTGCCGGACCATTCTGCTGCTTACAGTAGGCTGCGTCAATCACACAGCACGTAACACACAATGAACACACGGCACGTAATCAGAGGAACCGTCATTTGTCAGGGCCATCTAACGCGGCAACGATGCATTTATGAACACATGTTTATAGGACGTTTTTTCCTGCATTTCCCGTCACGAATCCGATCACGAAATTTGTCGGTTCTATTAACGACCGCCCTGTAAATGAAAGGCAATAACATTATCCTTAAACCGTGTAGGAACGTCAGCTAATTCTTCCGTGAAGAATGCCTTTCACGCAGCGTCTTCTGCTGAAGCTTGTTGAACTTTACTGTGACAGTCTAGTGCTGGAAAAGCAAACCCACAATGACACAGAGAATACTTTTCTGAATGATCTCGCTCTCCCGTTAATTCAGCTTAGTAGACGTGTCGTATTACGAACAATGCCTTACTCTTTATCTGACGAAAATTTTGTATTTAGTATCGTTTAGCATGCATTAGTATCTATTGCTGTTCCTTAAAACAATTATGATTTATTCCTCAGTCTCCGTAGCACTTTTTTTAAATACAGTTTATTACAAAATGTGCAGCTGTGGCAGAAGAGTAAATGAGAATTGTTTTAAATCTCAATACAGTTGCTGTTTTCACGTGGCGAATATGTCGGCTATATTATTACTGTTCTTCCAACGAATGGACGTGTGATATGTTTTACTGACTGCTGCATTCGTGGCATCGTTTTTCATCATACACTGAGTGAGGTTGTGCTGCAGTAGGCACATTGGCTCGCATTCGGGAGGACGACGGTTCAAATCTCTGCCCGGCCACCCAGATTTAGATTCTCTGAGATTTCTCTAAAACATAGAGGAAAATTCCGGGATGGTTCCTTTGATAGGGCACGGAAAATTTCTCCCCCCATCCTGCCCAAATATGAGCTTGTGTTCCGTCGCTAATGATCTCGGTGTGACAGGAACGTTCCTTCCTTCCTTCTTTCTACATCAGACCTCTCCTAATCATTCCACTTTCTCTGTTGCACCTAACCGCAGTAAGTGATAGACATTAATTTGGACCAAATCGATCGTTTCGATATAAATGCAATGTATTATTTTTGACATGACGAGGTCATCTGCCATTCATTCTGCACTATGCACTAACTTTCTAATAAACCTCTGTCGTTCATATGTATCGCGAAGAGCATCACTCTTACTTGAAGTTTGCCCAGTACTGCTTTCGATTCTGGCGACACTTAGTCCTATAGAATGCCTTGCATTGTTCTGTTTTCTGTGAAGTCCTAACACATGACATGTCTGACAATCGGTAAATTAGATCGAAGGTCATGTTAGATTCCAGAATCGTTCATGATTTTCGTTGACCAGTGTAGGGCTTAGCAATCTTATAGCATCAAACTACTATTTCTACAAAACATTTGCTGAATCAAGTTTTTTTTCTTGCTTAACACTGCATAACCAAACAATGCCATTACTGACACAATTTGCCATCAGTAAATAAAACAAGAACTGATGGCAGAGAATATCTGCTTCTGCCTTTAAAAAAATAATGTTCCCCACATAAGTCATGACACTAATTGGGCATCGCTGAACTAGATAATACTGAAAAGCGGCGCAGGGAATGCTTATATAAGCTCTGTGTAAGATGTCGATTATTTGAGTAATGTGTCGTAAACAGGCACGTCGTCTAGAAAACGGAGGCTAACAAAGGACCAAAAGAATACTCAAGAAAAAGCTTCATATCCTGCGGCTGCGTAGACTTCACGCCAGACCGCATCCATGCAAGGTTTGCAGCACTAGTAACCACAGAGGTCGCCGATTTTCTTCTGCCTCTTTGTTCCTTTTCTTTGCTCGCCATTGGAGCTTAGTATCGGTATAGAAAATCGATTGTAAGAAGTGAAGTAAATACTTAGTCATGACGAGAACAGCTAGACCTTGACCTATAGTGTGCTACCGTTACTCGTTTGAACAGACTACAGAAACCACAGGGAAGCTGAATCTGAATTTCTGTAATGACTTGCAAACCACAAGTCTCTGCACTACTGACAAAGATTATTATATTTAACTGTCTTGTTCTGCCACCTACGTACAATAACATTTCTGCGATGGAACGATTTTATAGTCTAAGAATTCAGTCTTACCATAATTTAGCCACCATGTGGAAAAGCAGGCTTGTCGCAAGACGGCTTTCATCAATATCTCAACCACTAATGGCAATCAAATCGGCAGTAATCAATGAGAGCGCTACGTGGAGCAAGGTTCCGGTGGCAGTTGAAACACTCACTGGAATTGCTCCTGTCTCTGTTAGATGCATGCGGTTTTGAGAGTAATGATTAACTATTCTGTATAAACGACTGCTCTGAACAAACTGTAAGTACAGCCTTAGTATTGTGAAGTTACGTAAGTGCAGCTGGAGAAGATTATGGACAGAGAGACCACTACTCCACAACACCATCATCGCAAACCTAAGCAATTTGTAACAAATTTTAGCTATCGAGACACTCATACAGGATTGAATTCCTGCTAAAAAGGAAATATCGGTGCGTTAGTTGATAAACTTTAAAACAACACAGTACTGAAAGTTTCAATTCTAAGAACAGAAATATGGAAAAAACGTGAAACAGATGATGCTTTTAAACCAAGTAGTCTCCCGACGTAAAGCATAGTGCCAGTGGTTGTTTAGATGACCTTCTGCAGCTTCTAGAGAGCAGGTAAAAAAGAATAGAATATAAAGAATGGAAAGTAGATGGTTTTGTCCTTTTGCATCTCATAATAAATTCAAGCTAGAAAAACGCAAATAAAGCTAAGTTCTGAGTATTTCATATTGTTCAAGTTTTTATTATTATTTTCTATTGAGGCTGAATGTAGTTCTTCTTGACCGTAAGTTCCCGTACTTTCGAAATTCGTCTTATTGGTTCAGTAGTTCAACATTATATTTGGAGGTGGATATCTTGTACATTTCTTCTGGACCATTCCTTCTGTTCCATGGAAGAATTTCTGTTTAAAATTTAGTAAGCTGAAAAAAATAGAAAATCTAGTTTTAAAGTGAAGTGGCTTGAGCAGGACTACAAAAATTATGTGTTCATTAAATTTAAAGCTAGTTATGTATATGGAACATACTCTCCAACTACAGTTTTAGTTTCTATGACTTAATCACAGAGATAAATGTACGTAGGCCTACTTGTATATGTTTTTCGTTTCATTGGAGAAAAGGGAACAATTGACTTTCCTGATTACCCTCAAGTAGTTGGAGAATACCTATATCTCTGTTATGTGAATCATTACAAAACGCGTGATACGAGTTATTTTTAATACGGTTGCATCCCGTTCCATTTATTTACAGATGCGGAAAGAATGATTACTTATATATCTCTGTGCGCGATATTATTGTAACTCATATGTAAGAATATCTGTTAATTAGCTCCTGAAATCTGCATCAAAAATTTTTCTGACTTATTTTCGCGAGATATCCGTCGTGTCTCTTCTAGTGTCCCACTACCCCCGATACACGCTGCCAAAAGACAAACGGTTCAGTAACCATTCGAACTGTAGCTCTACGAATATACGCTTTCTGATTAAAAATATCAGGACATCCCTACGTAATGCGGAATTGACCACTAGATGTCGCGAGGGAGAGACCCATTGGTATAAAATGAGGCTTGGACTACAGTGTTCTCAGTAAAAAAAAATGAATGTCGTGTGCCTCCCGTGGAGTAGACCGTTCGCCTGGTGCAAGTCTTTCGATCTGACGCCACTTAGGCGACCTGCGCGTCGATGGGGATGAAATGATGATGATTAAGACAACACAACACCCAGTCCCTGAGCGGAGAAAGTCTCCGACCCAGCCGGGAATCGAACCCGGGCCCGTAGGAGTGACATTCTGTCGCGCTGACCACACAGCTACTGGGGACGGACAGTGTTATCAGTAGGAAGTAGTGAGAGCAGAACGTGGCGATCAGGAGAGCTCTGTGACTTCGGACGTGGACTAGTCACTGAATTACATATTCCCGACATATTGCAGGTGGAACAGCGACCAGTACATTGAAAATGTATATGCTTGCGTCTACAGTCGCAATTTATTTATTTTGCCTACTGGCTACCGCTTTGGGTACACAGTACCATCCTCAGCGGCACGCAGTCGTCTTACTTGCTTCCCATACAGGTGAGTCAAGTATTTGACAAATATCCGTCAAGTATTTGACACACCTACTTGGGAAGCAAGGATGACAACTGCGTGCCGGTGGATGGCCTGAGGATGGTACCGTGTACCCAAAGCGGTAGCGAGTAGGCAAAATAAATGAACTGCAACTATAGACCCAACCCTATACCTTTTTTAGTCACTGAATGTCACCCAAGTAACAAATCCATCAGGGACATTTCAACCCTCCTTCGCGAGTCGACTGTTTGTGGTGTAATTGTGAAGTGTGCTGATGAGCCCGTCGAGCATTACGAAGAATAGTTGTAAAAAAGACATGAAATCAGCGGAAGGAATCACCCGTGAGTGCCAAATTGCTACCAGCAGTCTATCTAGCACAATGACTTTGCTTAAAATGTTGAAAAGAATGGAGCGCAATGGTCGAACTGCTCGTAAGCCACACATTTTTGTTGTTAATTCTAAGCGCCGAATGAGGTGATCTGTAGAGCGACGCCACTGGACAGTGGATGAATGGAAATGCGTGATTTGGAATGATGGATCATGCCATACTCAGCGGCAAACCGATGGAAAGCCTGCCATAATGTTTACTGTCAACAGCGAAGTACAGATGCGATGGAGCTACGGTATGGGGCTATTTTTCATGGTTGGGTAGCGGTCCTCCTGTCGCGCTTAAGAAAATGCGGAAGGAAGTGAAAACATTTTACTACTATAAATGATAAACAATTGAAACCCTCAGCTCCTGACAGGTGTTGGTAACATACCTCGATGGGGACAGCTGAAAATGTGTGCCCCGACCGGGACTCGAGTACCCGGGATCTGCTGCTTACATGGCAGACGCTCTATCCATCTGAGACACCGTGGACACAGATGAATGGCGTGACTGCAAGGACTTATTCCTTGCACGCTTCCCATGAGACCCACATTCCCAACTGTCCACAATTCTAGATATGTAACGTACCTAATAGTGGTTCTAAGTTCTAGGGGACTGATGACCATGGATGTTAAGTCCGATAGTGCTCGGAGCAATTTGAATCATTTGACTTGGGACGACGGTTCAATCCCACGTCTGGCCATCCTGATTTAGGTTTTCCGTGATTTCCCTAAATCGCTCCAGGCAAATGCCGGGATGCTTCCTTTGAAAGGGCATGGCCGAATTCCTTCCCCGTCCTTCCCTAATCCGATGAGACCGATGACCTCGCCGTTTGGTCTCTACCCCTAAACAATCCAATCCAATCCAAGGGACTTGAGCCAGAGTTTGATTCTTCAGAGCTGTCTTCTCCAGCGCACGTGCAACACCCTCAGCTGATGGTATCCGGTGAGCGCCCGTGCTCGGAGGCCTCTGGGGACAGACGAGACGAGCAACCGGTTCCGCCTATCTCAGCGAACACCGACGCTGCACTTGGCGCGCAGAACGCCGCTGGCTGCGGGGAACTTGCACTCCACCCGACCCCGGCGCGGCCTGGCGCGCTGGAACCGATAGTGTGATGGTCCCGAGCATCAGCACGTGTAGCGAGGATACCGGGTGTAGGTGAGGGGTGGGGGGAGTCGCCAGAGGCGGAGGGAGGGCGCCGGAGGCGGCGGACCAGATGCGGTCAGCCGGCGAAAGTGGCGCGGTGCGGGCGCGCGACGTCGCCGTGTAAAACAGCCTGCCCTGCCTTGCCCTGCCCATCGCACGTGGCCCAGATCGCAAATACGCTCACGCAGCACGTGTGGCCATCCCGGTGAAAGCGGATACGCACGGCGAGCGGCGTCCGACATCTCCTGCTTTACTTTCCCTGCGCCGTTTGTTGTGCTGCAAAACAGAGTGATTCCCCCGTGAACTGGACGTTCGTCTCCAGAGCTGCCTTCCAGATATGCTCTTAAGTTGTAGCTTGATGCCTCTTAATATGTAAACAAGAATAAAAATATTGTAGTGTCATAACATTGGTACAATACAGGCTTGCGTAAGACATCTAGCGGTGATACGTCATATATGAGGAACAACTTTTGTTAGAGACAAAACGTTCGCCGACGGTTCCCGGCAACGTTAGGCTTTATTTAGTACTCGCCGGTGCTTGAACGACAAGATTTCACTGAACTAGTACATTCTACTAACCATCTGGGCAGCATACTACGTACCGCATTAAATTATTAGAGTGATTTTCAACAAACACAACCTTAAAATAAGAGTCTCTAAGTGGAGCAACATATTTTAGAAGCGAATCAGGAAATAACTTTCTGGCCTTTCACTTGGAGCGGAAGACGTATTATACGTAACACACATTGCATACACGTGTCAGAGTCCCTAAGCCCTTCCGTCTCCCAGGGCATAGCCAGTACAACAGGACATCAATCATAGCCCAGAAGCGTCAGCAAACACCTTCTCTAACAACAGTTGTTCCCCATGACGTGATCTGTCACCTTCAGACATTTGTTGCAAAGAATTTGAAACATTCAATATATCTGACTGGTTGGTATTTTTTGCTGGGTTAAGGTATTTGTCTCTTCAAAAATTGGTAGAATAAAAGAGTAAAGACAATGTTTCACCAACCTCATCGAACACCAGCGACACAGCCATCCTTTTGCAGCGTCACAAGTCTCTAGTAGCTGAATTCTTTATTTCGACGGGCGAGAAAGTGAAGAAACTAGACACAGCCTCATCCTATAGGGGTTCAGTGGTAAACAAAGATAGTGAAAACGCAGTTAACAGACAATCTGACCGAGAAGAGGGTTTTCACTCCCAAGAATCGTGGAAAGCATTCATTTCACTTCTGCATTCTCAGACGAATTATTTGTTCTGAGTCTTTGCTACCTGACGTAACAAAACATGCCATCCGTTTTAATAATTGGCCACATAACTGTTACTCATTGGGTAACTGTTACGTGATGTTTGCTATGTTTCGTTCTTACACTCATAATGGATTATCTACGACTGACACTGTTCTTTCCACTGTCTTGTCTTTGAGACACGTGGATATAACCCACAGTACAGGGTGATTCAAAAAGAATGCCACAACTTTAGGAATTTAAAACTCTGCAACGACAAAAGGCAGAGCTAAGCACTATCTGTCGGCGAATTAAGGGAGCTATAAAGTTTCATTTAGTTGTACATTTGTTCGCCATTTCAGCCAATAAAGTTTTTGGTCCCTTTTTCTTCGAAGGTGCTACTGTAACTGGACTACAGTATCTGGAGATGTCAGAGAATTGGCTGTTCCCTCAGCTCGAACAAGAAGCACAACAATTCATATTTCAGCAGGATGGAGCGCCACCACATTGGCACTTATCTGTCCGTAACTACCTGAACGTCAGCTACCCGAGGCGATGGATCGGCCGCCAGGCAGCCCGTGACAGAGCACTTCATCACTGGCCTCTAAGAAGCCCTGATCTTACCCCCTGCGATTTTTTCTTATGGGGGTATGTTAGGGATATGGTGTTTCGGCCACCTCTCCCAGCCACCATTGATGATTTGAAACGAGAAATAACAGCAGCTATCCAAACTGTTACGCCTGATATGCTACAGACAGTGTGGAACGAGTTGGAGTATCGGGTTGATATTGCTCGTGTGTCTGGAGGGGGCCATATTGAACATCTCTGAACTTGTTTTTGAGTGAAAAAAAAACCTTTTTAAATACTCTTTGTAATGATGTATAACAGAAGGTTATATTATGTTTCTTTCACTAAATACACATTTTTAAAGTTGTGGTATTCTTTTTGAATCACCCTGTATTGTGTCAAGTGGTTTTAACTCTGTGACTAACTCACTTTGAAGTTGCTTGCACAGATGGTCTGCCGAAATATCGTAAGAAGAAATATTGCTGTCCCGCAAAATACGTCGTAAGATAGGATATACCGATGTTGCCACATAATGGCGAGTATTTAACCTCCCTTCAGCAATTATGTGTCATATCCACATGCTCCAAAGATTCCTGGAATTGGAGAGATGTGGGTTTCAAAAATCACTTCTTTCTGTGACCTCCCATTAGGCCTTCTACGGACACGTTGGCGTTGTTTTTACTGTCACACAGTAGCTGGCTGATTGCTGAACACCACAGAAAATCACTCAGTCTTATAGTCGACTGTGACTCTACCACTTTGCAAGACTCTACTGCCTGCGGTGTGGTGTCCGCGATAAAAGACGCATGACAAAGCGAGTTCTCAATCCAGCTTCCGGTAATTCTCGACGATTTCTGCTGACATTCCGCCTGTAACGTCTTCCCGGATACCAGCTGTTGTCATAGGTCTAGTCGTCACACCTAGTCGAACAACCCGGTGAGATACTCGTGGTGTAGTTCTTTCGGAAGGATCTGCCCCTGCTGTTCTTGGCACACGATTATTCGGAGGCCATTTCGTCTCATCTCCTTCCGCAGCTATTAAAGTAGTGCCGCTTGTTTGTGCGGTCTGTCGATATGATGCTCCTATGTCGATCCTGCCAACGATTCGATCTTTCTCAAAGTTCAGAAGGTGGCGAAAAACCGAACGAGCACGTCATCTGGGCCTGCTGTTTTGCAGTGTCACTCTGAAAACTAGAAATAAAAGTAGACACAACCAGTAGCCTTCATTTACTCACAAATTCTTCAAATGTTAGAATGGTTTCCTTTTTTGTGCTGAAGAAAAGCTCGCCTTAGAAAAAAAATGTATTCTAAACGTCCCAAAGGCATGGAAGTAGAAGCGTTTCAGTTCGTTAGTGTTCGTTCAAGCTATAGTAGTTCCATTTCCACCAGTGTACATTCATCGGCAAATGTATCTAAATATCAACACATTTGTATCCAAAAGATAACTTCTTTCATGCGAAATTGGTACCTTAATTTATTTTCCGTGTGATCATTCTGAAACGAAGGTACATGGCCACGTACTGAATTCTACATTCATAACAAAGATTCATAGAATGTTCATTCTTTTTATTGAAAATAAAGTAGAGAGATAAGCAAACGGCTCAAAACTGTAGTAATTGTACATAAATTTAGAATCGTGTACCGCAAGAAAGACTTTACTTTTTAAAACATACGCCCTATCATTCACCTTTGTCATTTCTGATGGACACCTTCTGCAAATAACACCCACAAAATAGTTCACACGTTCCTGTAGACAGGGTTTAACAGAATGGAGTTTTAAAAATTTGGGAGATTATAGAGGCCGAAATTTTGAACTTTTTGATATAGGGGACCTAAAGCAGCAAATGTTCAATAACATTTTTACAGCCACCACTGGGCTGTTCAAAATCCACGCACTAGCTGTGCGAGAAGTTACCAGGTGAGATTCTCAGTGAACATTTGGGCTAATTCTTAGTGATCACCTTATTGGCCCACACGTCTTACCAGACCGTTCGACTGGTGCCTTGAACTAACTTCTAGTGGCATTCCCTTGCGAGTGCGAAATTAGTTTGTGTTTTCGGAACGATGGTGACCAGTAAACTTTGATCTTCAGGTCGGGACATACCTCACATACAACTTCAGGCAGAGAGTAACTGGAAGGGGATGCCTAATCCCTCGGCCTGTACGCTCTGTTGATCTCACCCCCTCCCCTCCTCCCCCCCCCCAGTCCTCCTCCCCTATTGACGTTTTTCTGTGGGGTCATGTAACGTCCCTTGTGTACTCAAGACCAGTAACAGCACACCTGAGCTTATCGAGCGTATCTTTAAAGCATTTTATAGCATCAACAGGGAGCACGGAATCTTACAGAAAATCATACTAAACTTGGTTCGTCGTTGCACATTACGTAACGGAGATGGTGGTCCTCACATTGAACATCTACTCTACACCAGTGAAGTAACAGATTCGGTTTACAGTATTTCATTCTACTCTACTTCCAATAAAAGTTTTATAAACTACAATATTTTCGTGTTTCATTTAGCCTACCTAATGCCTAGAAAGCGTACAGCTCTGCATAAACTTTATTTCACATTTACGGCTATAGGTTCCTTATAGCAAAACGTTCAAAGATGCATCCTGTAGAATCTCCCAATTTTTTGATACATCATTCTGTTACTCCTTGTATTATTTATGGAAGGCCTGTCTACATAGGGCAGAATGACTCGGGCAACAAGCAGGTGCGGTCGAACGTGTAGGGCAGTGTGAGCGTTGCGGAAGGCTGGACCGTCAACGCTGTCTTCGGCTCGGCGCATACTTGCCTCTCGTAAAGACGTCACTCGCAGGTATGAGGCGGCGCGCTGTAGACGTCCCGCTAACAACTCGCGCGGCTTCTAATTATTGGCAGGGATGTCAGCAGGTCGGGTCTAATTAGCTGGAATGCGGACGGCGCGACGTGGCGCTGGGCGTCTTCCTGCTGGGACACAGGTGAGTCACCAAGAGGACCGGCCGGTCTCTAGGGACGGCCGTTATCGCCTCATCGGCCCGCGACTCTGGTTTCGAGTTGATTGAATTTCAGGCTGGGACAAGCTGCGCGCTGGTCGTGTTCTCAGACCGTGAGAGACTCTAAATAGCCTCCGCGCAGAACACGCTTTTATAATGAGAGACCAGCAACAGTTGCTGGCCTGTTTTGGAATTTGTACGCTGCTGGTCATTTAAGGCGTGCCACCAAGAAGTACAGAAAATAAAGATATTTTACTTCTTCTGTGTAGACAGTATAATGGGAGGATACGCGATTTAATTTCTTCGTGTTTTGACGGTATACTTGGTGGGAAATATAGTATACAGAGCTACCACCTCTAGCAGCAACAACTGCTCTGAACAAGCTGAGCATCGAGTCCCACTGAGCTTGGACGAGACTCATGGACACGTCATTCCATGCTACTTCAACTCTACCAAAGAATCAGAGTGCCCGACGAGTTGTGGAGTGCTAGTCTCTTGGCAGCCCATGACCAGATATTTGCAATGGGTGAGACATCAGGCTGGCCATGGAAACGGTCGAACACCCTCTGTACCCAGGTAGGTCAGGACAGTAGCGGTAACATTCGGTCCTGCGTTATCTTGCCGAAAGATAACGTCACACCGATCTCGAAGATAGAGAACAGCCACCGACGTGATAGTTGTAAATGTAAGAGATAGTGTCAGAATTACCGGCTATGAGAACCGGATGTATTCGTGTTGTGTTCCGTATGCCACCCCACACCAGCACATTAGGTGCCGGGACTGTATGATGCTTTCGAATACGTGGTAGCTCCATTAAACTTTGGGTGCGCAGTCTCATGAATTCACCTTCTTCTTCTAATACTTTGGTTGTCATCCTTCAGCCATCTTCAGAGTGAGCCACGGCTCATGCGGCCACAGATACATAAAAGCCAGAGATGTTGATCGACGGCGAAGAAGTGTAATGTGCGAGAATCGTGGTGTCGAAGTCAGTCCACGGCGGGATGTCATCTATAATTCTGAACAGCATTGTCGCAGCGTCTTTGTAAGTTATTACAGAAAGTGCCGGGTTGCACGACTTATCAAAGCTGAAACAGCTATCCCTTTTAATTAAATTCATTTCCAAGGGAATTTCAATCGCCTGCTTCACCACCGACTCCCAGTCGCATGACGAAGAATTTAATAAGAAGAGATAGCTTCTTAAGCTCGGATATGTCATGGAATCCTGTGCTTTCAGGGAATCCTGCGCTTTCAGTAGTAAACTTACAAAGACGTCGCGACAGTGCAGCTCAGAGTCATAGATCGACATCCCAGACTCGATCGGCGCGCACCCACATATGTAATTCATGTACATTGCACTTCTTTGCCGCCGATCAACCTTTCTGTCACCTGCGTGTCTGCGGCCTGGAGTGCAATGGCGAAGTCCGCAAGCTGGAAAGAACCGGGCGAGTGCTGTATGTCAGTCTTTCGGCTCAGTTAAGATGGCTGAACGATACACAGCCGATATATTATAAAAAGTTGAATTTCTATGGCTGCACACCCGAAATTTAACGGTGCAGTCATTGCGCTGCCGTAACATGAAGATGTACGGCGTCTGGTAACGTCTGTTCTCCTTGGTTCTTCCACTCACGGATACGGCATAGAGATGCCGTATGTTGAAGAGATTACGTCGTGCCCTGCTGGTCCATTGTTGTCGGCTGAGTGCACCACGGTCGGGCCGCCTCTCACTCCGCCCGCTCAAGGGAAGACGCGACAACGATCGCCGTGCTGCCAGACCGTGCTGCTCCAGATACCGTCGCACTGTACGTGTGGGTATTTACCTTTTCCGGAACAAGCCCACTCCCCCCAAGTAAGGTGCGTGACATGGCTGTACGATCCCGCACGGCCGAACTCATCGATCCCACGTTAGCAAGTCTGTCGTGGATCCCGACCAACAAAAGCAGCAATATCTCGGAGCGATGAACTGCAGTCTCAGTAGGCCATGGTCCTATCGTTGTCGACTTCCGTCTCTTGTTGGTTGATGTTTCTCCTTCTTAGAGCAGGAAAAACCTGATCTACTCACAGGCAATCAATTAAATGCCGTTTCTGAATAACATACATGCTGCGTAATTTACCCTTGCATATAGAATGTAGATGGCGTTACTTCTATCTGCTTGTGCGGTTGCGCTGAAATGCTAATCATTTGCATTTCCAAGCATGTAGCACACGTCATGCCAGATTGACATCCGTTGCATTCACTTAAAGTCCTGTCAACGCTTGGTGACACAGCTTGTCTTTAAAAGCACATTCGTAACTTACTGTTTGTAACCTCCAGTTAGAATATTCTTTGTTCATTTTACTGTAATGTGAGGAAGTTCAAAAAGGATAATATCTCAGACATTATTGTTCCCACAAACATTTCCGTATTTATTTAACATAAGGAACATGTGGAGGTGAAATACGTAAGCTATGTGAACCTCCAGTCTTGATTCGGCAATAGAGAAATTCCTTCATGTACCCCCTCTCTCGATTCCAGTTATCACACTCAACGGTGCTACAACACAAGGAAAGACATCAGTATTAACGTCACTGGCAATAGTGTAATCAAATTTCGTGAGAGTGTCAGAAATACACGACCATTCATTCTGGCCTGGAATAGAGTAATTATCAGTCCTTCCTTAAATAGTCGTACCAAAAAGTAACAATATTGCCTTTTATCACAAAGTACAGAGACGAAATTAACAGTAATGTGGAAAAGTTACGAAATTGAAACCAACGTGATTTGAATTACTGTCTGATTTTGTACTTCTGCTTTGAAATTCCACGGTTTTCCTTATATCATATTTGGAACGTCGCACATTTCGGATTAATAAAGTTGCCTTATATTTCACTTATCAAAATAAGCGTGCGAAAGATGGATTAGCAGCAGTAGCGTTATTTATGTGGGTGCTCAAAGTTAACGGACAGCAAACGGAGAAGGGAAAGTAATAAAGAAGAAAATGTCGCGACAGAAAAGTACATGGTTTTTGTTCTGTATAACTCTTGGCGGAAACTATAATAGAATTATGATATTACTGATATTTCATTTATAGGCATAATGATGTGGCCCAGGGCATCACATCCTGCCTAACTTTTCACCTTCCGCTGATGCACACTTCATCAGGGGCTTTAACGATTTGGAATGCTGTTACAAACTCAAACAACCTGCTAGAACTGTGAATTACTTTTCATCTAAGCGATAACGAAATTTATGCTGCTTTAGATAGCCTATTTGTTGTAAAATGTTTGTTAAACTCTTTAGGACACACGAACCCGTCCCAGCATACTAGTAATAGTATTAATTTTCTCGACCTTTCGACACATCGTATTTTGGAACACTCAAAACCATTGACATCAGAAATCAGAATCCGAAATGGATTAGCCAAATTACATTTCTCTTCATTTCAGTGTCTATAGATATCGCATAATAATACATGTAACTTTCTGTGAATAAACTGCAATACGTGTAGATGCTACACCGCCGTGCTGGTGCCTCAATAAAAACTAAGTGGCCGTCCGCCATGATTTACGGGACGTGTCCCCAGCTGCAGCTTAATTCAATTAAAGCCTAAGTGCCGTTGCGAGAATCACTTCAGCTTAAATTGAAAGGCCCGGGGCCATGCGCTCAGACCGAAGCTGCCACCATTTGCTGCGGAGAAAGACAAATGCTCCTGACAGCACCATCGTAGCGAAACTCACTGTTACGATGCGACTTACGAAATACGTGGCCTCTCAAAGGAACGCATTACCTATTTCTTTAAAAAAAGGTATGAAGAATCGTCATGTAACATGCAAACACTAACGAAGGGCAAATACTAAGCTTTACAGAGATTAAGATCAATTTTTCTTTAGTTCACCGTCCTGAAAGTACTAAGCTTATTCATAAAATCAGTAGCGGAAAGAGCAATGGACATATGACAAATACAATCTTGTAGCAACAACTCCACGTAAAGTGTCTGAGCAGACCTATGAACCTTTGTGTACTAATATCCTCAACGCAGAAGTGATAAAAATACCAAAGCAAGCGAATTTCCAGAAAACCTTGGAAGCAGGGCAAGCACAGCTGTGACTAATTATCTTGGGGCTTAAGAAGCGGCTGCAGTTGTGTTTAATCTCTTTATTATCAGATCGCAAGCGGTTTTGTGGCACTGAATGACTTCGTTACATGTCACCTGAGGATGTGGTTTTCAGTGCGACGAAACCGGTTGGGATCTGATAGTGAAAAGTTTAAATACAGCTGAAACCGCTTCTTAACCTCAAGATGGCAAGTGAATTTTTTAGATTTGTTGATATTTGATTCTCTGTATGGAGCTCTTTTCACGCATCTTTTTCAAATTCAATAGTGTTGCTTATTACAATTCATTACCACGATCTCTGAAAACGCCCATGGAAGGTGCCAACTTAAATGACTTGTCCATTCGTGAAATGATGACGTGAGAGTATAGAACTCTGAAGCATGGATTCTAAAACTGACATATCCCGATATTCCGGATTTACAAAGCTCTTCATTCATCCATGATCCCAACATCAACAAATAGTCTTCATTCACCCATGATCCAAACATCCCGTTAGTGCCTAAATCCTAACATGCCTTTATGTTTCGTGCTAATCTGACCGAGAAATCGCGCGAACATAATAAGAGCTTTTCCGGGTCCTTGGATACGAACGCCCTAGAAATGGCACATACTGAGCATTGGTCTTCGAACTTGGTGTGGGCGAGGTTATGGCTAGTAGTGACTGAGGGGACTCTTACAGCACAACGGTCCACAACGGTCATCCTGCGTCCTCATTTGTTCCCTCTCGTGCGACAGTACTGTAGTGCCAATTTCGAAGAGGACGAGCACTGTGCGGTTGAAAAACGGCGCCACGATACTATCGTGAGACAGGTAACATATGAAGACCCAGGAGACCGCGATGTACCGTAGTGTTACCAGAGTCGCTACCCTCATGTTCCTATGAAGTCCTACATCGGGTCAATGTCACATTCGAATGCCCCACAAATTTGGATATTGCACGATTTGAGGAGCTAGCCAAATGGAGAACCACAATGAGGCCCTATTCTGTTAGGTGCTTTCGTGAGTACGCAGCATGTCCTTCATAGTGATAAATCAACATCTGACGTTGTTCACGACTGTCATATACGCTACCAGGCCTAGCACCAACACTGAACGCAAGCAAAACTACTGCACGCTGGTGGCTGTTCCACTGATACAGAGAAATGCCATTGTAGTTATTTACAGACTTGTCGATGGTGCATCTGTACAAAATTTATACTGACATCAAGTTGCTTCACTTTCTTTTGTTAGGCAGCGTATCTTACAGAGGCAGATACTGCTTTACTAGCATACGTGTAGTAAGGCTGCTCTGATTTGCCACTTGGTTCGGTAGAAATTGCATCAAACTGAATTTAGATTAATCACACATCTTGAGTCCATAGTTAGTCGTTATTATTAGAAAACTGCCATTGTATTCATCATCGGATCTAAGACGTTACTCTGTGAGAATAATATGTGTTCTCCAAGAAAGAAAGGATTTAGGATACGGTACTATGTATGTTAAAATTTATTTCACCCTTGTGGGTGCTCCTAGAGGATAGCACGTTGATCAAGAAAACTTAATTTGATCGATTTTTCTAATATGGGCTAACACTATAAATCTGTTGCAAGTCTGTTTGTGATATGTGTTCTCCTATTCCTTAATGTACACAACTGCCACTTCAGGTGTACAATGAGATAAAATAACTTTTACACTGTTGCGTCTCCAAGAAGGTCGGTACACGTAGGTCGTCAACCAGTGCTTAAGTGAAAGTGGAGGTACTAGTATCAAGAAGGGATGAGGGACTGTGCACGTCGACTGGCGCCAGTACACAGGGGCATCCACTACTTGGCTGCTGAGTGACACGTTCACAAATGAAATCTCCCCTTCACCAGTGTCGCAGCTTTTCACTACTAGTTCTAGCCGATCTTGGAAGATCGCAGGCATCTGCAGATTCCCTTTAACACAGTTGATGAGCGATCGGTTTCTACATGTTTCATGTAAGGTAATATCGTTCTTCATTGACGAAATTATCGGGCACCAGTGGTATAATGAACGAATTAGTGTCTATGGTTCAAGTAATGCTATATCGCCTTCTGCACAGACACTCCTTCGTATCCTGCAGTAAGCCATTGAATCCGGAAGAAGACTCTGAGTGATGAAAGACTCGCATGTACGTAATCTCACAAGCTTTAACGTTTTGGTGCTATAATTAGAAATTTACAGTATGCTGCCGCGTACTCGTAAGCGCCGTCACACAGGGTGCTGACTCTGGTTTCATCCGACTTAGCCCAGCGATCCTATGTAGCCACAAATTTTTTAAGACATGTAGTTAAGAGTAATAAGTTAATAAGACTTTCTTCCCACATGAGATGGTTACTTGAAACGTATAGTCAACCTAATACACCCTCAGTAGCGCACATTACATTACGCGTTTCACTGTTGTAAGTGTATCTTCATACGCAGGAAAACGATGATTAGAACACTGAGAAGAGAAAATTGAATTCCCCGATTCAGGGATTGATTAGCGGCGAAATATCAAAGGTCACTCCGCACAATCCTTTTAGAGCGTTAAGTAAGGGTTTCAACTAAACCAAAAGGAAAGTACAAAAAGCTCCGCTGCTCCAGACAACGGATGTCACTAACCCTTAAGGTGACGAGGCAGCACGAAGGCCGCTTTCATTTAATCCACTTACCGTGGGACGTTTTTACAAGGCTGCCTGCAGAAGTTCAACTGGTACGAAGTGCGCGGAAGTGTTTAATCCATAGCCCGCTGCATCAGCGAATGGAAGAGGGGAGAAAAAGGTAGGTGAACGGCTAATGTGTGGTTAACGACAGCTGCAGATATTGGCGCAAGAAAGAGGACGAACAGCCAGTTTGCGCTGAGTACTGGCCTCGAAGCTGAAACAACTGAACTAACAACAGTAATGGCCGTCTGAATGGCGGCTGAAATCCGCATGTCACTTTTTGGGCATTCCTTTTCCGTTATACAAAGCGTTCGTAAAGCCATATTTACTCAATCAGAGGCTTCGACGGACGGTTCCAGAGCTCGTTGCTTCGTGAAGTAGCTGCTTCTTGTCTCCGATAGTGTTGATAGGGAGTGCTTCTCATTATTACTGATTGGTTCTGATATCCATATAGTAGATACAAGATCCAAACGACGAATCGGAGATTTGTTGAACATGCGCGAACCACCAACGATTCTTTAAGTTATCACGGCTTGTTTTGTCTCCGACAACGGTATTGAAAGTCTAAGCCTACATTTATATCTATACAGTGAAAAACCACTGTAAAGTGTATAACAGAAGTACCAATTAATGTGGCTTCCTCCCATTCCATTCACATAGAGATTACGGCAATAATGATTGCTTAAATGCTTCTGTGCGTTCCACAATTAGTCCAATCTTCTCTTCGCGACCTCAGTGGGGATGGTACGTAGGAGATTGTTGTTAATTCCTCGATTCATCACTTAAAACTGGTTTAAAACTTTCTAAGTAGGATCTTACAGGATAGTTTCCTCCTGTTTTCAAGTGTCAGCTAGTTCAGTTCTTTCAGTATTTTCGTCCTGATCACCCGACAATCATTTGTATTCGACGTGTCTTGCGAGACCTTGCACGGTTGACTTACTCCTGAACGTAGTTCCTTTCTCAACAGCTGTTAACTACTGTGAAGCCAGTGCATATTGTAAATGTTTTATGTGATCGTGAATGGACTCTGAACACGGTTATTAAGAAATCGAGTATCTCATCGTACAAGGAAGATTTCAATCTGCAAAATAATCTTTAGTGTTGAGGCGATGAGCGTGTATTGTTTCTCAGGAGAAAAAGGAAAAATGATCATCTCTACTTATGATGGTGTAAGTCACACCCCCCGTAAACAGAAATTTAATGTTGTAAGGCATTTCGTTCAGGATGTAAGGGTGCTGGGTCATGAAGAGCGAGCAGGTGATCAATACTGATAGCCATAGACCATTTAATTGCACATACCTTTATTCTTACCACAATGCATCATACTCGCACACGGTCAAGGCCTTAGCAGATTAAGGATTTAACACTTGGCGCCGATATCTCTGGCAGCGGCGGCGCCGCAAACGACTCCATGGATTCCGCGTGGAGAGATTTTATTCACTGCCAGCAGCCTCACGTGGAGTCAGCTGACGTGGGATTGTGTACTGAGCGCTGGTAGGTGAACGCTCTCGTTCCCTGTTTTCAACGCAAAAAAAAAAAAAAAAAATCTAGATCCACATCATACTCCGCAAGCCACATAATGGTGTGTGGTAGAGCGTACTTTCGATACCACCATCTGATCCCTCCATCCCTGTTCCACTCGCGAATAGTGCGTGGGAAGAATGATTGTCGTTAAGCATCTGTTATGGCTATAATTTCTCGAATTTTCTCATCGTGGTGAATACGCGAGATGTAGGGGGGGGGGGGGCGGAGTAATATTTTGTCCGACTCCTCCTGAAACGTGCTGTCTCGTTATTTCAATAGTAAACTCTCCGTGATGCACAACGTCTCTCTCGTAACGTCTGCCAGTGGAGTTTGTTTAGCATCTCCGTAGCACTCTCTCGCCAGCTTAACGATCCCGTGACGAAACGCGCCGCTCTTCTTTGGATCTTCTCTATCTCCGCTATCAGTCCTATCTGATAGGGATCACAGCAAGAGTAACAATACTCAAGGATCGGGCGAACAAGCGCCTTACAAGCCACTCCTTTCGTGGATTTGTTACATTTCCTTAAGATTCTTCCGATAAATCTGAGTCTGGCGTCTGCTTTCCCCGCTATCTCTTTTATATGGTCGTTCCACTTAAGGTCGCTCTGGGTAGTTACGCCTAGATATTTTAGGGCAGACGCTGTCTCCAGCTGTTTGTCATCAATAGTGTAGCTGTACAGTACTGGATTTCTTTTCCTATGTATACGCAATATGTTACATTTCCTTGCGTTCAGGGTAAACTGTCAGAGCCTGCATCATTCATCGAAAAGCGTCAGTCGGTAGCGTCAAGTCCTCAGTAGCCATCAGCTTAGCCGCTACATGTGGCTACTGTGGGGAATTAGTCGTCCGTCCCTCCTCCAGTGAGACGTTACGTTGAGAAATATCAGAAAGTGACATAAAAGGTCAGCAGCGGCACGCGCCGAGGCGACCTTTAGCGACGAGAGCTGCGAATCGTCCACATGTTTGCCGGGCCGAGGTGAGCCGTCGTGAGACAATACCCAGCCGGAACCGCGGGTCGCGCACATGTCGCGGCAGATGGTGCGCCGGGCAGCTGCCTGCGTCCACACAGCGGCGTCTTCCACCTAGCCACAGCCTCGGCAGAGCGTCTGCCACCCGCTGCGAACAGCTTCAAGGCAACGAAGAAGTGCGGGACCTACATTCCAGATTATGTGGCACAGGCGACGGACGACGGTAGCCGAGCTATGGCCGATATCTAACGGGGTTGGGAGAGCATATCACATACACCAGCATTCAGCTGAAATCTAGCTAGACAAGTGCAGATGGTGTGTCTACAGATTTTTTATGATCGTCGTTTCCGTGAGAAGAAAAGTAAGAAAGGAACAGTAATATCCACGAACGAAAGACAGAAGCTTGTCCTAGAGGCAAGCAGGACTTCTCAATTGAGGCGAAGATGGTGACAGATTTTCCAATATCACATTACTCTTTCCGTTAATTTGACTGCAAATAAATATAAATTAACTGAAATAAGTCTCCAATCACAGAAGAATAGAAACATATTATGTATTTAAGTGCCATACAACGACCATGAAATGCGGCCGTACTCGATATATAGTGTTTCCAGTATACGCTACTGTCAAAACTAAAAACATAACTGTATGTTTTACATCAAGCCTCTAGGAATGGAGGAAGAATACGATTCTCCTGACAAAGGAAAGGAAATTGAGTGACTTGCTTTCAGTTTTGTCTGTGATTTTTCTCTTCAGTGGACACTAAAATCATGCTTCTCATCACGTGTAAGAGACGTTGGTAAGAGGTGTAGTTATAAAGTTTTAGTTATCTCCTCGAAAAATTAAAGTTTAAAGAAGACGTACTTCATCGATACAGTGGACTATATCACTTGCACTTTGCTTCTCTCGAGGCATGCCACGGCACAATGTCGCGGTTATTTCAACGCGTGCAGACTTGTGGTTACAAACAAAAAAATAATTGCTTTACTTTAATTTTTCGAGGTGATAATTAAAACTTTATACACGGCCCAGTGACATTAATGTGACCGCCGCATATGCTCGACGTCAAAGTGCAATAACGACTCACTGACGGCAGGTGGCCACATTAGCAGTGGTCGGTAAATAAAGCGTGTTGGGTGGGCGCCCAAAACACTGCAGTTGTTGTAATGTGGAAACGGAGCGAATTATCTGACATCCAAAAGGGCATGGTAACTGGCTTTCCGGCGAAGGGTGATAGGATTTCCGAAATGGCTAAGTTCGTAACTTGTTCGCATGCCACCACGCTCAAAGTATAACGAGAAAGGCAAAATGGCGCCATCCAAAATCACCACCGAGGCTACTCTAGTGCTCCACGGGACATAGATGACATGCATGCACGACGATTGCAGAGACGTGTACGTGCGAACAGATGTCCGACTATTGAGCAGCTGACCGCCCAGATGAACCAAGCGGCTACAAACAATGTTTCCTGAACGACGGTTCAACGAACTTTGGTGCGTATGGGCCTCGGCGGCATGAGAGCTGGAATTTTCTCGCCAATACTGTAACCGGATTCCAGTGAGCGGCGACAGGGGGCCTTTTCAGGAGAATCAAGTTTTATGTTCCATCGGACAGAAAGCAGACATTCTGTAACAGTCGTCAGAAGTGTTCAGGCCACAGGACAGAGCGTTATAGACTGGGGAGTGTTTCCGTTGCATTCCGTGGGTGATCACGTCATTTTTTAAGGCACAGAGGATGAACACACGCATGCATTTATCGGTGGAGACGATATCCACCCCGACATGTAGTCTGTTTCTAATCGGCACAATGCCATCTACCAACAGGACAACGCAACGTGTCACACAGCTCGCAGTGTATGTGCGTGGTTCGAAGAGCGCCAGGATGAGTTTACCCTACTCCCCTGGCCACCAAAGTTCCCGGATTTGAAGCCAATCTAGAATCTCTGAGACCACCTCGGTCGGGCTCTTCGCACCATTGATCCTCAACCGAGAAACCTACCGCAGCTGGCCACGGCACTTGAGTCGGCATGGCTCCACATCCACGTCGGCCTTCCAAAACCTCGCTGATTCTCTCCTTGAACGCCTCGCAACGGTCCACGCTGCGGAAGGTTATTGTGACTGGAGAGTTAAATACTTCTCATATGTACTTCTTTCAGTCACTTCACCTTGTCCCTTCCGATCGCTGAAGACAGTAAGACCTCTACGTTATATTGTTACTATCACTAAACTAGGCCATAGATAATTAACAATACTAAGTTCATCTTAGAATGAACTTAAAATGCGGAAATGTGACAGAGTGTTTAGCAGTAAAACTACACGTCCAACAAATAAGTATAAGCGGTGAAATTTTGTACGTCAACGAGGAACGTAATCAGAATGATTGGAATGAAAGCATCTGTAATGATGCGCAACGAATTTTCGTTTTTCCTCTCATAATATACACTCCTGGAAATTGAAATGAGAACACCGTGAATTCATTGTCCCAGGAAGGGGAAACTTTATTGACACATTCCTGGGGTCAGATACATCACATGATCACACTGACAGAACCACAGGCACATAGACACAGGCAACAGAGCATGCACAATGTCGGCACTAGTACAGTGTATATCCACCTTTCGCAGCAATGCAGGCTGCTATTCTCCATGGAGACGATCGTAGAGATGCTGGATGTAGTCCTGTGGAACGGCTTGCCATGCCATTTCCACCTGGCGCCTCAGTTGGACCAGCGTTCGTGCTGGACATGCAGACCGCGTGAGACGACGCTTCATCCAGTCCCAAACATGCTCAATGGGGGACAGATCCGGAGATGTTGCTGGCCAGGGTAGTTGACTTACACCTTCTAGAGCACGTTGGGTGGCACGGGATACATGCGGACGTGCAGTGTCCTGTTGGAACAGCAAGTTCCCTTGCCGGTCTAGGAATGGTAGAACGATGGGTTCGATGACGGTTTGGATGTACCGTGCACTATTCAGTGTCCCCTCGACGATCACCAGTCGTGTACGGCCAGTGTAGGAGATCGCTCCCCACACCATGATGCCGGGTGTTGGCCCTGTGTGCCTCGGTCGTATGCAGTCCTGATTGTGGCGCTCACCTGCACGGCGCCAAACACGCATACGACCATCATTGGCACCAAGGCAGAAGCGACTCTCATCGCTGAAGACGACACGTCTCCATTTGTCCCTCCATTCACGCCTGTCGCGACACCACTGGAGGCGGGCTGCACGATGTTGGGGCGTGAGCGGAAGACGGCCTAACGGTGTGCGGGACCGTAGCCCAGCTTCATGGAGACGGTTGCGAATGGTCCTCGCCGATACCCCAGGAGCAACAGTGTCCCTAATTTGCTGGGAAGTGGCGGTGCGGTCCCCTACGGCACTGCGTAGGATCCTACGGTCTTGGCGTGCATCCGTGCGTCGCTGCGGTCCGGTCCCAGGTCGACGGGCACGTGCACCTTCCGCCGACCACTGGCGACAACATCGATGTACTGTGGAGACCTCACGCCCCACGTGTTGAGCAATTCGGCCGTACGTCCACCCGGCCTCCCGCATGCCCACTATACGCCCTCGCTCAAAGTCCGTCAACTGCACATACGGTTCACGTCCACGCTGTCGCGGCATGCTACCAGTGTTAAAGACTGCGATGGAGCTCCGTATGCTACGGCAAACTGGCTGACACCGACGGCGGCGCTCCACAAATGCTGCGCAGCTAGCGCCATTCGACGGCCAACACCGCGGTTCCTGGTGTGTCCGCTGTGCCGTGCGTGTGATCATTGCTTGTACAGCCCTCTCGCAGTGTCCGGAGCAAGTATGGTGGGTCTGACACACCGGTGTCAATGTGTTCTTTTTTCCATTTCCAGGAGTGTATATATAAAAAAAAAAAAGTTCAAATGCGTGTGAATTCCTATGGGACCAGACTGCTGATGTCATAGGTCCCTAAGCTTACACGCTACTTAATCTAAACTACGCTAAGGACGACACACACACCCATGCCCGAGGGAGGGCTCGAACCTCCGACGGGGGGAGCGGCGCGAGCCGTGACAAGACGGCTTTAAGACCGCGCGGCTACCTCGCGCGACTAATATAGCACACACGACCTGTATCTGCAGTATATAAAGAAATTAGCATACAGCCTGTACGGTCATTAACAGAGTATGAGACAACAAAATTCTGGTGCTCATGATGAATTCTCAAGACCCCAAACCTTTGTGTTTTAATGAAATGAAGTCTTTGCGGCTGAAGAAGAAATTTTATGTTTCCGTTGATCATTTAACCCTGTAGTGTCTTTAGGAAGGGGCAGTAGCCATAATTTAGTTTGAGAATTATTTTAGTCATCACGCGAGTAACACTTCGGATTTGGTACAACGCTGGAATCTGGTCTGATACCCGAATCATACAGATCAAATCTCCTTGAGTTTCATTTCCAGAGTATCTCTCTTATGATACCTTCTTCTTAGTAACAGAGAAACGATGCGAGTGTGCTGTATTTCACTAAGCAGACCACAGTTCCGCCCTTAGTCAGTGATCCGTGCGAGTGATTGGTCGCTTTCTGTGGCGAGAACCGAGGCATGAACCAGCAGTAAAACAGTTATAGGTATGTAAAACACTCATGGAGACTTGAGAAACTTTGAACATACAATTACTGCTGATTAACGTTGGTAATGGCTGAGAGGGTTATTGATTACTGAAATCTTAGTGCTCGTTTTGATTGAAAATTAGGCTCCAAGTTCTCGTTCATCGGTGAGTGAGGAATATTTCAGTGCCTAGTTAACGGCGTGCAAGACGTATACCGTCTCATTACCACATATTTATGTCCCACTTCGCCACTAGCTAACATGAACGATTCGTTCTTTTAATTACCGCAAACATATACACATGCTTTTGCGTTTGATCGTAACTCTGTTACCGCTCGGTAATTGTTCATTCTATTTGCTGTTACAGTTCTATCTCTGTGGGCGTATATGTTATGTGTGCCTGTGCGTGTGGGTGTCTGTCTCAGTGCAGCTCTGTTGTGTGTGTGTGTGTGTGTGTGTGTGTGTGTGTGTGTGTGTGTGTGTGTGTGTGAGAGAGAGAGAGAGAGAGAGAGAGGGAGGGAGAGAGAGAGAGAGAGAGAGAGAGAGAGAGAGAGAGAGAGAGAGAGAGAGAGAGAGAGGCGGGGGAGGAAGTCATTTGTCATTTTACTCCGCAAATTACGTTTTATTTGCTTGGGTTGGTTATGATGTACAAGGAGCGAGCAAAAGTTTACGGTTGAGGGCGTTGCTGTAGCTTATATGCAACCCAGAACGACTACAGTGCAGCTATATAAGCACCGATATGTAAGTTCGGGGTTAGTGTGGCCTTCAAACATAAACTTTTGGATCGCCCCTTATTTCTTAATCTGCCTATTAAAACAGTCGTTCTGTTCGGAATAATGGGAGTAAATTTTTCAAAAAATATAAAAAACACATGGTGTAAATGTCTTTACCAGCACTAACACTGAATACATGTCGAAATTGTACGCAAATTACAATTTTCGCAGATAGTATAACTATGCATGCGGACTCACTGTTCTTGCCATAATATAGTAGACTATGATTTCAGAAATCATCAAATTGAACCATAGAAAACACAAACAAAATTGTTGGCGAGACTTTCAGCTGCTACGAAAACAGATTATAAGATAAAAAGACCTTAAAAATGAGTGAAAGCTGAATTTGGGTCGGGAAACATACAACTACTTGACAAGAACTGGTAATAATTGTCTTGCTATAGATTCAGGAAAATTACTCACAAATTTTCGTAAGAAGTGGTATCACTTATAAAGGTTATGTAAAGAATGTAACGGATTCCATTACATTTACCGAATGAAGAATAACATTTCAGGCTCCTTAGCACTAAAAGCTGCATCAATATCGTGTACCACAAAAACAATGACGTTAACATGTTGATCTGCAGAATACGATTTTATTTTCAACTAGTATTCCATCAACATCAGCCGAAGTTAATATTGTTTCAACAATAAAAATTCTCTGCCTGTTTTAGTAATCTGCAGCAGTCACAAAGCTATCTGTGTCTGACCATCACTGCAGTTCACTGATACATTGGCAACAATTCTTTTTTGTTTACATTGGTACGGATAATTATGTCAATAAGAATACTTGCCTATGTATGTCACTAAGTATCCGATCGATTGTGGCGGAAAAAGAAAGCATCGCAAATTTTCATAGGCGCTTACGGAATATCTCTGGAGACCTGGCAGTGAACAAAAGCACGGTGAGACGTTGGGCGAAGCGCGTGTCATCAGCGCAACAAGGTCAGGCAAACCTATCCGATCTCCCATGGAGTGGAGCCACATCATCCCTCATCCGAACAACAGTTCAAAGCCACATCCTCGGCCGCTCGAGTCATAGCGATGGTCCTCGGTCACTCTGAAAGGGTTATTATTTGATGTCCTCCCTCATGGTGCAGCGATCACCTCCGAAGTGTACTGTGCTAGCCTCTGGAAATTAAACAAACGATTTTAGCGTGTCCGTCGCAACAAAAATGCAGACTAAACTCTCCATGACAACGCAAGGCCTCACACACGTCTTCGCACAAGACAGGAGCTGACAAAACTTCATTGTACTGTTCTTCCTCATCCACCCTTCAGCCCGGATCTCGTACGTTCCAACTTCCATCTGTTTGGCCCAATGAAGGATACACTTTTTGAGAGCCAATACGTGGATGGTGGGGAGATTATTGACGCAGCAAGACGTTGGCACCGGCGGCGACCAGTGGAGTGCTTATCATGCGAGCATATAGGCTCTTGCATTAGAGCCGTGTAAGGCCAACGCATTTAACGGAGATTATGTTGAAAAACAGGGTTTTGTGGCCAAAAGAGTGAGAAATAATATGGTGTATTGAAATACTGAATGAAACCAACCTTCTTTCAGAAAAATAACGTGTTGTATTACTTATTCAACGCCCCTAGTAGAAACGAACAGTTGTGCACGTACGGCGAGTACTAACCTAATCCATCCAGAATGTATTGAAGTTCGACATAAGCATTTACAGTATAAACGAGGATAAAAACGACTATACCACTGAGCACTGAAATTAAGTAAAGCATTATGTTTCTCATTTTCAGTTGGTCAGTTTTTTAAAAAAAAAATAGTATGAACTTACAATTAGTTCCACAACTACTGTCAGCTGGCATTAGATTTAATTTTAATCGACTTTGCGGTGATGAATTAAGTAATCAATGAAGAGGTAAGATCTCTGGAGTCTACTAAAATAAAAGCAAGTAAACTGTCTCAACGAAAGAGAATTCATCACTAGAAAAAAGACGTAGTGACTGCCTCTGGTTTTCTTTTTCGCTTTTGTCTGCTTTTCGTTTTTATTTATTTTTTATTTATTTTTTATTCGATATTACATTCTCACGGAGAGGAGTCAGTTGAATCAGTGTATTCAAGTGAGACCCGAAAGAAAGAAGCACTCAGCGGTTATGTTCACGTCTAGCGATATAGCAAAAATAAGGTAATCAGATGGGCAGTTTGCGGTCTGAACCAATCTTCTCTTCCTCATTATGAAGCTTGACTAGACGAGACTTCCGGCAATGGATGCGGTATATCCTTCGCAAGCGAAGGCGAAGAGACTATCTAAATGAAATTTGATGTTGTCATGTCGCAGGACACTATTTGAAAAATCCTTTTACATTCACACTTGTCTTGATCGCTCTGGATGATATTACAAGAGCTTTTCGGTTTACACTCTTACGAGTCACCGTCAGAACCAGTGGCGAAAGTAACACGCCACTCATCTGGCGCCTATTTTGGCCACTTCACATTAATTACCTGCTGATCGTGTGTAACACTTGGCACTTTAGTACTCGATGCTGCTAGCATCACGTCACCAAGCACATCTCGCGCGGCCTCTGCGACCTTACTGTCGCCCTACCGGGTTGTTGTGGCGCGCTAGGTGCTCGCAAACAAACGACTGTCGGCGCTGACATCTATACTGGCGCGCCGGTGGCGACGGTATGACGGCGGCGCCGCGCCAGCCGGGAAAAAAAGGCGTACGGTGCCGAGCAGACGGCAGCCATTGTTCCGAGGCGCGGATATTTGATATACTGATCGCTCCCGTACATCTCGGGAGCCGCGGCGTGCTAGCTACAGGCTGTAAGTCACCCGCGGAGGCGGCGCAAGAAGTTGTTACGACTGCACCTGGGCGGCGGCCGCGCCGGTCGTCGGCGGTGCCGGGCGCCCGCTGCGCGCCTACAAGCACGCTCTTGCTCCAGCCTGCTGCGTCTGTCCAGCGGCCAGGTCCTTAGCGTTTCTGTTCACACATCTCTATCACGTACTGCCGTACTCTTCCTCACTACTTCTGTGCCTGTGGTTACTGTCCACACAGGATACGATGGCTGATGCACAGTGACCAGTTTTCGTCCAAAGCGCTGGGAGTTCATTTGTTTATTCGGAAGGGGAGGCGAATGTTCTTTGCCCGTTTTCAGCTAGTCAGCGAGGCAGAATCAAAAAGCACGCCCTGTAGTCTTCCTGAAACGATTTTTCAGAAATTTTGAGCAAAAAATTTCGTTTTTTCTTTACTTATAGTTTTATATGACATCTTCATTATGAAGTGCCCATCATTTCGTTAATGGTCACTGCTATTGTGATATTTACATTTAAGTAAGACATTGTGTGAAAGGCGAAAAGGTTTGCAATGAAAAATAGTGATTGGTGTGCTTTTGTGTTTGATGCTTATTAGATAATATATTTTTGCATATGAAATTTCGCTAACAGAAAAATGGTTCAGATGGCTCTGAGCAGTATGGGACTTAACTTCTAAGGTCATCAGTCCCATAGAACTTAGAACTACTTAAACCTAACTAACCTAAGGACATCACACACATCCATGCCCGAGGCAGGATTCGAACCTGCGACCGTAGTAGTAGCGCGGTTCCAGACTGTAGCGCCTAGAACCGCTCGGCCACTCCGGTCGGCTTAGCTAACAAATTAAAGTTTTCTTCAGACTTGGGTGCAAATATCTATCTGCGCCAATTTCGAGAAAATTGATACGGTCCAGCACATTCATTTGCGAACGCGCACGCCGGCGATGAAGCCAGAACGAACACTTGATAAATCGTTTGAGATATCCAAAGGAGATTTTGGCAAATGATAGCACGTGAAGAGGAAAGTATTTTCCCATATGGTTATTACGCAAAACTTTATTTCCTGCCGTGTTATTCCGCTAACTGCGGACTTCTTCGGTGAAAAAATGTGTGTTCCATTATGGGTAAGTAAATTGCGGCCACAGGCTATGGTGGGCCCTTCGGTCCCGGAAGATCTCCGTGTCATCATCTGTCAGTGGCATCATTGGACCCGGTGTGGATGGGCGTGGCGTCAGCACACCCGCTTTCCAGACCGTTGTCACCTTTTGTGACCTGGACCCACAACTACTTGGTCAAAAAGCCTCTGATCTGGTCTCACGAAGCTGAGGGCAGCCTATTCCAGTCCGTCCACCAAGGAAAAATCCCTGGCTGCATCGGAAATTGACGCAGTTCCTTCATATGGCGGCCAGATTACGGTGGCGGACATTTTGTAAAACATACCATGCTCGAATTCGACAATGCCAAATTTCGTCGTTCTAAAACAAAATCTGTGTGTGGCATATGTTGCATGGACTTCGACCACGTGGTACAAGTTTTTTTTATTTGACGCCACCTTAGCGACTTGGCCGTCGATGATGGTGATATGATGATGAAAACAAAACACACATTCAGTAATGGCCAGAGAGAAATCCCCGATCCAGCTAGGAATCGAACTAGCGGCCCCTTGGTCGAGAGTCGGAAACACCATCCTCAAAACCACCAGCTGCTGACAAATTGTAACATGTGCGGCAGTGAAACGGGAGATTTTGAAACCTCCGCCAGCGATACAAATTTATTCACAGCGATATATCAATAAATACAGCCTCTGTTTACAAAGCTTGCAATTTAAAATGCCCGCCACTTGAAAGTGACACATATTACAAGTTTTCTACGGAAGTTGGACATCACATCCTGCAGGACTGGCACCGGAATTCGATTAACATCTTCCAGAATTTGATCTTTCACTTCCTGGATCTTGTGTGGTGGGTCACAGTGGAAGATCTGCGATTTCAAATGACCCCAATAGCAGAAATCATACGCTGAAGAGTCAGGGGTCTTCGAGGCTAGGAAATGTTCCCATTAGATAACCAGTAAAGATGCTCTGTGGCATGTTAAGGGTATGCCGCAAAGCATGGCATGTGGTTCCGTCTTATTGGATGAACGTGTTTACAGTTACGGGAAGATCAGAAAGCTGCCACACTAGGAAATAGTACAACATTCACAGTAACAGCATTGCCGTGTTCGTCTTCAAAAAAGTAAAGCCCTAGGATTCCAAAAGGTGGTACGCCGTGCCGTGCTACCACGTCCAGACTCTGAAGAATTTCAGGGAGTGACAAGTGTGTAACTGCCTGTTAACAAAGCCTAGACATAAAAATTCTCCTCGTCACTCATTACAACATTGTCGCACAGGGTTGCGTTGACGTTCACGAGTCTCTACTCCCGCCAAAAGCGTAGTCCCTTTTGGATGTCAGCTACATTCAGTTTTTGCACTATCTGAATTTTTTAAGAGTGGTATTGCAGTTCCTTGCGTGATTATCAACGTACACTGCAATCCAATACGTGAAGTTGCAGCGCATTCGTGCGAGCTGAACGCCTGGGGCTTCGGCTGAAGGCGTCTTCGATTCCTGCAACGTTCTGGGGTGTGTACACGCGTTTAGCACTGTCACCGCTCTTTCGCCTCGTATCACCCGTTTCCTCAAAGTTCTGTAGCCACACTCGTGCATGACGTACAAGATCGTAATAAACGCGAAATACAGTATGCGTGGGCACTTTGCTGTCGCTGTTTTAGTAAAACACCTTCACTGCAGCAGTGCCCTGTTCGCCGGTCCACGACGCCATCTCGACTGACATCGATATCAGGGTCAATGGGAAAGAGTTGTTGTCCAGATGGCACCACCTCCGTTTTCTGATTCCTAACGCAGCGTGCTATATCCATGGTTGGCAAATCACCGTTTTCACTGCCACATCTGCTACAAAATTTCGCGTCACTATTGCTTGTAATTATTGACCTACACTGAAGTCACTAAAGTCGTGGGATAGCTCCCAATATGGCGTCGAATATCCTTTTGCCTGGCTTAGTGCAGCAATTCGACATGGTATTCGACTTCAATCGTTGGAAGTCCCATCTAGACATACTGAACAATTACTGCCTCTATAGCTGTCCATAATTGGGAAAGCGTTGCCGGTGTAGGATTTTGCGGACGAACTGATTTCTCGATTATGCCGGTATGTATTGGATGGGATTCATGTTGGACGATCTGGATGGAAAAAGCATTCGCTTGAAACGTCCCGAATGTTCTTCAAATCAGTCGCGAACAACTGTGGGTCGGTGAAATGTCGCATTGTCATCCATAAAAATTACATTGTCGTCTGGGAACATAAAGTCCATGAATGGTAGCAAATGGTCTAAAAGTAACCCAACAGAAACATTTCCAGTCGACGGTCGGTTCAATTGGACCAGAGGACCCAGTCAATTCCATACAAACACAGCGTACACCATTATGGAGCCACCAATAGCTTGCACAGTGCCTTGTTGACAATTTAGATCCATGGCTTCGTGGGGTGTAAGCCACATTGGAACCCAACCATCAGCTGTTACCAACTGAAATCGGGACTGTCAATCTAGTTGCCATAGCCCAGTAACGTCAAATTTCGCCGCAGTGGCCTGACGCATATGTTCCTCGTATGTCCCGCTCTGATTTCTACGATTATTTCACGTATTGTTCCTTGTCTGTTAGCAGTGACAATTCTGTGCAAACTTCGCTGGTCTCGGTGTTCAGTGAAGGCCGTCGGCCACTGCGTTGAACGTGGTGAGAGGTAATGCCTGAAATTTGCTGTTCTCGGCACAGTCTTTACACTGTGGATCTCGGAATATTGAATTCCTAACGATATCCGAAATGGAACGTCCTGTGCGTATAGCTCCATATACCATTCCGCGTTCAGAGTCTGTTAATTCCCTTCGCGCGGCTATAAAGTAATCGGTAGCCTCTTCACATCAATCGCAGCTTCGCCAATGCACTGCTCTTTTAGACCCAGTGTAGACGATACCACCGCCATCTGTATACGTGCGTACAGCTATCCCTGTGCGGCAGTTAGGAGCACGTAGCAGTGGTGCTGCGCTTCCGCTCGCCGTTGGTGGCGGACGGTGGCACGAATAGCCTGCGGAGGGCGTCAAGTGGTCACAAGGAGGCACGGGTGGCGGAGCCCCGCGGCGGCCACTTCAAAGGCGTGGCGACCGCAGCTGCGGGACCCGGTGACCTGCGGCGCGGTGCTGCACGGCGCAGCCTTGCCTATTGAATGCCGGCATAAATCTCCGGCCGCAGGTGTTCGCGGTTGCGTTTCCTAGGCCAATTATTTGAGCTGTTCCGGGCCGGGGATGCCCGCCGGCAGCCGCCAGCAGCGGCGGCAGGTCAAGGGCGGCAGTCCCGGGGCACGGTTTCGAGTCCCGTTGTGTGTCTTGCGTCACGCACTACTTACCCATAACCGTCGCAGTGCTAAAATGTTCCAGAAAATAGTCGACCTCGGTTCAGTTAACATTATCCAGTTCGAATCTGCTTGTTTCCTGTTCCGTAAGTCTTCCACAGAATTGTTGTACATGAACTTTAAGATCAAAAGTATCTCGATACCCTTATATAATACGCAATTGACAACAAGGTCAAAAGAGGCGGACCTGCAATTACAAAATGCGTGGGGAGTACTGTGTTCTCAGTGAAGGAGCAGTAACAGCAAAATTGGTCGTTTAGGCGGGCTCCGTGACTTCGAACGTTGACCAGTCATTGGATGTCACCTGAGTAACAAATCCATCAGGGATATTTCAATCCTTCTGAAGCTTTCTAAGTCGACCGTTGATAATGCGACTGTGAAGTGAAAATGCGAAGAAACGACCACAGGTAAATAAACATTAGACAGGTCTCAAGTGCTGACAGACAGGAACAGTCAAGCATTCCGGTGTGTGGTTGTAAACCATCGTATGAGACAGGCGTAGAGGATCACTCGTGCGTTCCAAAGTGCTACCAGCAGTCTAGTTAGCAGGCTGTGTGCAGGGAGCTAAAAAGAGTGAGCCACACAGCTGTTCATATGCATATATCTCTGTGGGCCGTGATAAGCGACGGTGGAGGTGGTGTAACGGGCAACGCCAATGGGCAGTGGATGAATGCAAACGTGTGATTTGGAATGATGAATCATGCTATACTCTGTGGCAAAACGATAGATACGGTTTGGGTTCGGCGAGTGCCTGCCACAAGGTGCAGTGTCGACAAGGAAGTTCAGAGGAGGGGTTGCTACTGTATGAGGGTGGCTTTCATGGTTAGGGTGCGGTCGCCCAGTTGCGCATAAGGTCCGGAAGGAATTTTGCCACACTGTGTACAGCGTTAGTAAAGGAACAGTTCGAGATGAAGACTGTATCGGGATAACAACGCACCCTGCTATAAAGTAGTGTCTTTGAGGCAATTGTTCGTGGTCAATAACATTCCTGAAAGGGGCTGTCCTGCTCAGAGTCCCGACATAAATGCAATGGGACCCATCTGAGGTGAGTTAGAACGTCGATTTTATTCCATACCCGAGCGTCCAGCGTCACTATGGTTTCGGCTCTTGAGGATGATGTCCCCCAACAGAGTCAAGCCACCCTGAAGGCGAAGAGTGGACTCACTCCATTACGCGTCCACTAATTGCTACCCGCATACTCCTGATCAGGTAGTGTACACGTAAGACATTATCACATCATGCACGACATAGTCCATAAAAGTATATAAGATAAATTGATGGACTGACACAAACACCTCTGCAGAAATAATAAGGAATACAGTACACGACGAAAACAGATATTCTCAAAAAGGGCGGCTCAGATTAGGTCTCACGATATTAGCGCGAACATATGCAGTTACTCTGATAAAACTTCGGAGGCCCAAGATACGCTCGACAATACGACACAATCAAACAAACACACAAACCTGCAGTAGTTACTGGCTATTATTGCCGTTCAGGATTAGTAAAAATAATGTACTTATAGATCGTGATGTCTCATTGTAACCTACGATCAAATAAAAACGTGCAAATAGTATTTGCCAATATAGTAACACAACTAACAATTTAATAGTAATTAGCGGTAACGCAAAACTTGCACACAATTAATAGCAGCGTGGGTCCTAGCAGGATGGAGGAGGTTCCAAGCCATACGGAAAATAACTATCACTGCAAAAAATCATAAACTTTTCTTTAATGAAGACTATTTTCATAGTTTTTACACTCCACTCTGTTGAGTTATTTAAGTTTTGTTTATTTGCTATCTACTCCGAAATAACTGCAGCTTTCTTGTCAGAGAGTAGACCCCAGTTTGATGTCGACAACAAAAGAACGAAAAGGAAGTAACTTAGCTGAGTGCGCACTAAATGGTATGAGAACGGTCTTTACGCTCCATAGTAAAACACTTAACAGCTGACATCCCTGATTTATGGTACTATCAAACGAACAACACGCTAAACTTGAATCTGTAAAACGTAACAGCTAGAACTCGATATTTCATTCCGAGGTCTCGAACCACGCTTGGAATTAGTGGTGGGACTATCCAACCTTATTCCATAGCATCCTCCCTGTTTTTTTCCTTACTAAAACAATACTCCCTTCTAAACATATCTGTGTACAAAACTTCTATATTGGGTTACCAATTGCTGTACAGAAAAAAAAGATCAAACAAAGCTTAAAACAATTAAACTTAGCCCATCTTCACGTGCTGGTAAACGGTCAACGGGTCATCCCGCAGCAAATTCTAATCCGCTAGATGCAACAACAGCTACTAAACCAACATATGCGCACCCAAAATTTGTAGCATTCTACCCTATTTACTGACTCTTGTTCATGTACTACATTAGTTGTTGGTATGACTGTTTGTTGTACAGAAATGAAAACTGTCTTTTTTTAATTAAGGAAGAGTCCATTTTCAGGGAACCACTTAATAAGCCTTTGAAAAAATCATTAACTATCTCTTCTGTAGCTTTCTCTCCAATGTTATTTATCATAATACTAACATCATCTGCAAAATATACCAGTCCCGCTTGTTGAATGTTAAGTGGAAGGTCATTCACTTGTACGACGGACAGGAGTGTAACGAAAATTGAATCCTGCGGGACTCCCTTTGTGATTACTCCCCAGTCACAAAAATTTTCTACCTTTCCAACGTTGTCTGAACTATTCGACACAACATTCTGCATTATGTTTGTCAAGTATGATTCAAACAAGTTAGGTGTAGAGCCATCAGTTCCATAAAGCTTAGATAAATTTAAGAGTCTAGCATGATCTACACAATCAAATGCCTTGTAGATCACAAAAATATGCCAGCTGGCAGTATTTTATTGTTTAAGGCTTTTAATATTTGGTGGGTGAATGTGTAAATAGCTTTTTCAGTCGCATAATCCTTCTAGTATCCTACCTGCGATATGCTAAGTAAATTCTTTCTTCTTGAGTACATAACTTTTTCGAATATTTTGGAAAAAGATGTCAGTAAGGATACTGGGCGATAACTAATTAAGTATTTCTTGTCACCTCGCTTATATAGAGGCTTAAAAATTGCAAATTATAATCGGTCTGGATAATTTCCCTGTGATAAAACATATGTCACAAAGGACCTTACTTACCTAGTGAAAACGACTATCTGGAGTACTGTTTCAAATGCCAACATCACATGAGATTTCGTTTCATAGAGTTTTTATAATTTTTTTTAATTTCAGTGAAAGATGTTGGTGCTTCTTTTAGTTACTGAAAGTTCTTTGGAATGGAATTTTTAATATGTTCTCTTGCTTTTTCAGCTGAACCATTTAACTCTGTTTTTGCTTCTGCATTTAGAAAGCGATTGTTTGAAGTATACGCGGCTTGTGAGTTATCAGTCACAGCCTTGTCATTTAGTTCTGTTGTTATGATATCTTGTACAGGCTGTCCTATCTCCCATTTGACAATATCGCTCATAGATTTTATCTTATTATTGGCATTATAAATTTATGACAGGAAGCTCATACTTCTTGAAGTTTTGATTTTCCTTAAAATATTACCATATTTTTTGTAGTACGCAAGCAGTCTTGGATTTTGACTTATTCTGACTTTTGTAGAAATTCCCTCTTCCTCTTATATGAGTTTTTAATTCCTTTTCTCGTCCATGGATTACTTGTTTTTAATGTATTTTCTGGATAACTTTTTAGGAAAGCTACTTTCAGAACTGACTCAAATTTACCATGGATTAAACTGAATCTGAAATTAGCAACCCTTTCTACATACTCGTCTACCTCACCCTTATCAACTCCCTTAGCTTAGTCTTACAACATTAAATACTGTTCACATTAATAATCCTCACTGCTTCGAATAAACCTGCCTCATTGTTATAGTATGCTAAATTGCTAATTTCAATACACAATCGATTTCAGTTAATTGTGCATCATGATCAGACAGCCCATTAACATTTGGGTGCACATGAATTGTTCGAGCCTGAGCACCATCTATGAAAATGCTATAAGTGAAGTGTCCTACTACCTTGCGGCGCATGGGTTGGGGAACTAATTACTGAAATTAAATTGTTAAACCCAACAATGATTCCAGTTCATTTTCCATGTCCGTATCTTTTAAGAAATCTGCAATGAAATCTCCAAAAACGAGAAACTGTTTCTCTTTGTGTGACAGGTAGCTCAATAAAACAGCTATATTTCTCACAAATACCTGAAAGTTTCCTATTGTGAATCTGTAAATTATTACAATGACCAGGAACATATTCTGCAGTAGTAACTCACAAGCACTTGCTTCTAGGTTAAGATTCACACAAAAACAATGTGTTTCAATATTTTTGATTTTGTGTCCCACTTTTACGTATGTTGCAACTCTTTCTTTTTCCGTATTAACTGTACCCATAAATGAATAACTATAACAAATTTTTTCGTTTAACGAGGAACTTTCCACATATTTCCGCTTCCAATGAACGCTTGGCTCTACATCTATCGTATGCGGCAACGGTGATGTCCAGTGAAGTCCATTTCGAAGAGTTGCACATAGCCACTGCTTTGGAAAGCGTTATGTTTTCAATAACATTCAAGTGCGCGAAAGTTGAAAATCGATCCATTGTTCCAATCTGAACTTCCCGATAACCTTACGACGAAACATGATGACCATGACGAGAAAATTAAACTTTTCGTCAGTCACTATCTGCTGGCATTCTAGCATTGTGGAACTGCGAAGCAAACAATAGGTAATTGCGAGTTCAGGTCCTTCTTTCTTATGTCTGCTTTTGCCTCATGGTCATTTCAGATTAACACCTCGTATCTGATGCGCAATTACAATTCGAAGCTTTGAATATTAAAGCGCAGTTAATGAAGAGATAATCTCGTCCAGAAGACGTAACGTAAGCTGAGACAACAAGCACCCATTTAAAGATCAAAAAGTCGTTTCTCCGATGAACCTTTAACGGCCTCAAGATTGGTTAATTACTAGAAATTTAATTTTGTACGTTTGGCTGAATTAGAGAGAAACATGCTAGATCTATCTTGGCAGGATATACATTAAAGAAAGGAAAAACGAAACATTGATGACTCAGTTCAGAGGCACTCTGATGCGAGAGATTTTTCGCTATTTGCGTTTTAATTCTTCGATGAAACCAAACGAGATGTTTTGTCTGTTTCCTGTGATTTACCTTCTAAAACTCCATTCAGAAAAATGAGACATGGAAAAAAGCGTGAAATTTTGAAATGTCATGCCACTGAGAACAACTGTAATCGAAAAGTAACGTACCTTGTGAGAGGAAATTTCCTGTAAGAGGTGCCCGTTAGCCAAGAACGGTTCCGTGGAAGGATATGTAGTGTTTTCCCTGTTATTCAGCGATATCCCTCTGAGGTAAACGATGGAATTTTAAGCACTCGACACCTGGATAACAACCTGGTACATATGTATGATACTTTCTTCTCGGAGTCATTGGTGAGTTGAAATACGTGAAGAATATCGATTAAAAATCTAACCAAAGGTTGCAATGATGATGTGAATAATACAGAAAATTTCAGATGGACTACTGTCATCAGTTAGATTGTCTTAAAGAAACTGAGGAGTCTTTAAGGTATTTGATAATTTCAACTGAAAAACGAAAGCACGTCTCTCTGGAATCAAACACTACTTTATGGTCCCATTTACGAGATAATTTTCGTGTCATCTATTTTGTAATCGGAAGAAAGGAAATTATCCATCTAGCTTGCTTGACGTATTTTTACACTTGTGTGGTCACGAATTTTGTATTTCTTGGTCACATCATGGCGCAACTGTCATCCCTAATAAAATAACCAGACCATACAGGGGACATCCTGGTCGGAAACGTATGTCTTTGATACCAGAACGTCCGACAATGGTCAGGACCACGTCTGGTTTAGTAAAGAGTAAAGACATGTGGATCATGAATTTTTAACAGGCATAGAAGGTAAGACACATGGGTTAGTGAAGATCAAGTTGTTCATTAATTCACGAAAGTATACTCTTGCAGCACTGTGCGTGCCACTACATAAGATGGCTTACATAGCAAGGTATAAACTTCCGCGTCCACTTATTCTATCCTCCAGTTAGCTTCGGCGCAAACAAAGCGGTTTACTGACCGCTGACGTAAAATCGACGTCATCATACTGTCGAACACTGTTGACCTCAGCAGTCGGGTCATCAGGCTTTTTGCTGCTTGTGATGTACGGCCACGTATTCACAGCCGTGTTTACTGCCCTGCTAACAGCAACCTGATATTCTAGGCTAAGAGGTCTCCTGCGGAACACCTGTTGTTATGAAGGAGAATTACAACGCTTCCTTCGCACGTACTTACACGGCGCTGTATCATTTGCATGCGTCTCAAGAACCATGCGGCTGTAGAAATAAAACAAGTTAACTATAGAATAAGGACGTGTTTCTTGACCACATTCCCGTGTGTAGCCAGCACAAAGACGCGCACTTACGCATGTTGTATCGTAAGCGTGGAGAAATGAGCGTATGGTGCTTTGCGATTAAACCTGTTTAGTGGAAAAAAGCGTTTCTGTTTATCGCATTCTCCTTCTCTTAATTAACTTCTCTTCACTCTAATATGCTTTCCGCACTGCCAAAATGTGAATTACTGCGGACAGTTCTTGCGTATCTACTGTTACTTATCTCAGTATTAAGATAATATGTGACAACAACGTACGGCAAAGAATCCAGACCACACAAAATTCTGGCAGCTCTAAGTGATGAATTCGGTTTGAAGGTGTTAATTCTTACTGCATTTCTTTGAGATTTGATGTATGAGAAACTCGGAGGGCTCGATTTGTGCAGCAAGTAAATAAAATGATGAATTAGTAATCGTGTTTGATAAATGATGTTTGAAATTCAACCTGATAAAAGTTATGTGCATTATATGAGGCACTTCTAAAGCTTAGATGTCTTAGATTCACGTTTTTTCGGAATTCCGAAGAACATACAGTGTCTCTGGAATTGAAAACCTCGAATTCTGAAAACATTAATCTGTTATTCCCTATTTCATGATTCCTGGTGATGGATGAGTTTACCAGGGGGCAGCCGTTTCGAATTTAGGTAGTTTTCGACGCATTATGTGGCCAATAATGGAAGTATGGGTAGTGGCACGGAGTTCATATCTCACCAGACAATGCTCGATCAACATATTATGATGCCAAACCATCCCGTGGTGCCTTATGGCGTGAGAGTACGAGAAAACGTTCATGATAATCCGTTGGGACGTTAGTCTCAGAGGCATACTTCGTCATGTTCACCGAGAGAAAGCTGGATGTCGATAGCTCTTACCTTGTCCCTTCTCCTTCTCACGCCCGTTAACAACAGCAATGAAACTCTCCTCTACAAGCAGCCACCACAGTCACGTGCACTGAATAACTGCAGATCAGACACGACACTCACATTTAACGAAGGCCAAGTGCTAAAGTAGGTGAAGTATAACCATTTCGATTAACTGCAACGTGGACAATGTAAAACAGACTACGGAACTATTTGTTGCCCCTTAAAGTTGGCAACCAAACTTACATCATCTGCAACCAGAGTAGATGTAAGTTGACTTGTCTACCGTAAGTTGTATAAAATACACTCCTGGAAATGGAAAAAAGAACACATTGACACCGGTGTGTCAGACCCACCATACTTGCTCCGGACACTGCGAGAGGGCTGTACAAGCAATGATCACACGCACGGCACAGTGGATACACCAGGAACCGCGGTGTTGGCCGTCGAATGGCGCTAGCTGCGCAGCATTTGTGCACCGCCGCCGTCGGTGTCAGCCAGTTTGCCGTGGCATACGGAGCTCCATCGCAGTCTTTAACACTGGTAGCATGCCGCGACAGCGTGGACGTGAACCGTATGTGCAGTTGACGGACTTTGAGCGAGGGCGTATAGTGGGCATGCGGGAGGCCGGGTGGAAGTACCGCCGAATTGCTCAACACGTGGGGCGTGAGGTCTCCACAGTACATCGATGTTGTCGCCAGTGGTCGGCGGAAGGTGCACGTGCCCGTCGACCTGGGACCGGACCGCAGCGACGAACGGATGCACGCCAAGACCGTAGGATCCTACGCAGTGCCGTAGGGGACCGCACCGCCACTTCCCAGCAAATTAGGGACACTGTTGCTCCTGGGGTATCGGCGAAGACCATTCGCAACCGTCTCCATGAAGCTGGGCTACGGTCCTGCACACCGTTAGGCCGTCTTCCGCTCACGCCCCAACATCGTGCAGCCCGCCTCCAGTGGTGTCGCGACAGGCGTGAATGGAGGGACGAATGGAGACGTGTCGTCTTCAGCGATGAGAGTCGCTTCTGCCTTGGTGCCAATGATGGCCGTATGCGTGTTTGGCGCCGTGCAGGTGAGCGCCACAATCAGGACTGCATACGACCGAGGCACACAGGGCCAACACCCGGCATCATGGTGTGGGGAGCGATCTCCTACACTGGCCGTACACCACTGGTGATCGTCGAGGGGACACTGAATAGTGCACGGTACATCCAAACCGTCATCTAACCCATCGTTCTATCATTCCTAGACCGGCAAGGGAACTTGCTGTTCCAACAGGACAATGCACGTCCGCATGTATCCCGTGCCACCCAACGTGCTCTAGAAGGTGTAAGTCAACTACCCTGGCCAGCAAGATCCCCGGATCTGTCCCCCATTGAGCATGTTTGGGACTGGATGAAGCGTCGTCTCACGCGGTCTGCACGTCCAGCACGAACGCTGGTCCAACTGAGGCGCCAGGTGGAAATGGCATGGCAAGCCGTTCCACAGGACTACATCCATCATATCTACGATCGTCTCCATGGGAGAATAGCAGCCTGCATTGCTGCGAAAGGTGGATATACACTGTACTAGTGCCGACATTGTGCATGCTCTGTTGCCTGTGTCTATGTGCCTGTGGTTATGTCAGTGTGATCATGTGATGTATCTGACCCCAGGAATGTGTCAATAAAGTTTCCCCTTCCTGGGATAATGAATTCACAGTGTTCTTATTTCAATTTCCAGGAGTGTACATGGTGATTCTGTGATGATGTTATAGGCTTTCGGCGTTGGAGAAGGGTGAAAGTATCAATTTGAGTTTCTGATATGTTCTGGGACCTCTGACAGAGGACATCTTCTACCGGAAGCTCTTTGCTTTCCTTATTTTCAGATGTGGTTGTATGGACCAAAACAAGGAAATAATTGGCTCTAAAATACATACCTGAAGAACTATGAGTACTGTTTCACCTTTGCTACTGTGAAGAACATCTGTTGTACTGAACAACTTCAGATATGCATTTTAGAGCGCGCGTTTGCCAGGCAATTAGTTGTTGTTTTGGTCCATACTATCTCCTCCTGAGATATCGAAAGCAAACAGCCTGCAGAGGTCAACTGCCAGAGGTATCAAAACGATTTTCGCTTATAACTTTCGACTCCGTCGTTTCCAAATCATTGTCCCTTATCTCAAATGATAGGTTTCACCATCATCCCTGAAAGTTTGTAACATCAACATGGAATAACCCAGTATTTTCCAGGCCAATCCTATTTTGCCCACAATCTATATCGGCTACATACAGAGTGGACCAAAAGTCACAGAGTTATAACTGTGAATAGCTTTTTTTATTTGTACTTTCTTCTTTCTTTTGTTTCAGATTCTGACGGAGGAAGAACAGGAGATTGACCATTCTTTGTTTTAAGTCTTTGAAATATCGATGGAAAGTAATGATAAGTAGAAAATTTATTGAAAGTTGTAGCCCTTCTTTACTTTTGGTCCACCCTGCATTATGTAAGTCAGTATACACTTCAAAGGTAGCTAGAATACAGTGTTAATGATTTTCTGTGCTGTTCCATTTGCCTACGAACTGAGCGAAAAAGGTTACATTTCTCTTCAAAATGACTTTATCCCACGCTTATCCTCGTTTAAAGACAGCTGATATTCATTATAGAAAGAGGAATTCGTTCTACATTTCCTCACGCTCATCACAGACGATAATTTACTGTTTACAATAGCACCCTTCGCAATCTGATGGTGTTGCCGACTCTCTGATAAATCCACCTCGTATGTTAAGAATGTCAGCCATTCTATTACGCTACTTCCGTTTCTGTTGATCAGTCACCATTCACTATAACGTCCTGCTTTTACCAGTTACTTAATAAGCTCTTATATATTCATCAGTCGGGATCATAGTACCTTACTGAGAGCCGTAAAGAAATCTAAGGAGACAAAATCTACTTCGTGTACGAACAAATAAGGTAGTTTCACACGAGTGGTTTTTATCCTCCACTGATGATACACTGAGAGAGACTTCTTCTCTCCCATTAATGTGAATGTTCGATCCGAGAATACGCTATCGATCTGCAACAGATTGACTGTAGGTGTTAGATTAACGTAAAACTCATCTCTCTGAAATGGAATAATATAGTTGTAACTATGTACTGGCATTAACAACCCATTTCTTTCCTTAGAACATTTCTGGAACGTCAACCGTTGTATGGTTTTAAAGTTATGACTGATGGCCCCGCATCCGTAGAAAAAGCTGCTTGGTTACTGTTAGGCCACTGTGCGGAATGTACATAACACGAAGTCGAAAACAGACGGGAGCAGAAAGACATGAGGCACGATGCATAGCTGCAGATGCCACGTATTACGGTACACACAGCAATTACCATAGATGAACCTGAGGCTCCATCTTCGACGCCGGCGGCTGTTGGACAGATGTAAGACTCCGACGGCCTGCAATCTCTCCTACAGCCAGTAATCTCCTGTTTCTCTAGTGCAACCGAGTAGAATCTTCAGGACCGCTTAAAGGGAAACGAGGATAAGAAAATTTTCCGCCCGAGCCTGTAATCTAATACGGAACTCGCCTCATCGGTGGAACGCTCTACAAGTGCCGCCGGCGAGGGATTCCCCAGCCCGGTGCGCAGGTGTGGTGGCGGCAGTGGCTGCTTCAGGGCTGCCACACCTGCCGCTGGAACTAGCGCCGGAGCAGCACCTCTGACCCGCGGATGCTCCCATCCTCTCCTCTCCGCCCGCGATACCATCGCCGCCAGCCAGGCGGTCGGTGATTTATCTGCCTCCCGCCGTCCTGCTTAATTTTTATCCGAGCCTACAGCCCTCCAGGGGGGCTGGCGAAAACGCCTGATTACCATCTACGAGAGCGCGGAGCGAATGGGGTTGTAGAGATCTGACCAACACGCTGCACGGGAGTCGCACAGAACAAGGAACCTTCTTCACGCTCTTCTCGTCGGTTCTACAGTGTGTAGAACTCGATTACTCTACAGACTTGTACCGCTACTCGTTATAGGCACTTACTTTCAATATAAATGTTTGTGCACATCGCTCTGCTGTGATGCTCGTCATTGTATATTCTGTTGATTATTATGCCCAGACGAGCTGTAATGCAAACTAGATGCAATAATCGTCATTTAAAACTTCCGGGCTGATAGGCCGCAGTCGGTGTATAAAACCCTCCTTGACGTTTCGTCTTCGACTGTGGGTGACATCGTCCGCTTTACTTCGGAGGATGTCTCCCACAGTCGGAGACGAAACGTCAGGGAGAGTTTTATACATCGACCAAGACCTATCAGCCCGGTGGTTCTAAGTGACGACAAAACCAGCCGTGAAAGCATACATTGTTGCAGTAATCTTCCTGCCACGTTAAAGGCGCTTTTTGTTTTTCATAGGCTGCAGAGACAACTTCAGCAAACTAGTTGTAACTTTGTAGGAATCTCCCAAGGCTACAATGGGCAAAGTATTCTAAACGCTCTGTAGCACCTGGTACGAGTACCCAATGTAAACGTGATGCCGTCGACAGTGATATCAAAATACTGAGTGAGTGACGACTGTAATAATGCTGTCCCAACACAAAGATTTGTTCGAGCATTTCTGTGCTTTACCAGGCGTATTACTAGTGTGGATGATATCCTTGCTGCGTTGACACCGGTGAACTGGTCCACCTTGTTAGCTGTATAAGAACATTACAGTTTTACGTGAACTGTAAACCCTGCCATACAGAACACTGCCAGAAGTTCAAAAAGAGACAGAAAATCAGACGAGGATCGAATCTCGAGCCTCTCAGGCGTACAAATTATGGAAACAGTTGATTCGGAATTCAGTCATTCGTACATTTTGACTTAGGTGGTTCACTTAACCCCATCAGGCGAACAGAAGCTTGGTAGACAGAATCCTCAAATCAGATTGCGGAGCCAGTGGCTAGCTAGAGGTGTTATTGGTTAAAAGAAATGGTCTTGCTAAGGTTTGAGCGAATACAGTACACTTGACGTATGGCATATCTTCTGAACAACTGACTTTGAACTGCATTTCTATTTTGTTGATGGAGAAATCTTTGCCGGAAGTTGCTTCAAGCCACTTGGAGGCGTCAGCGGTTTACAGTTTACATTCCGTTGATAACATCTCCGAATCTTTATGAAAGCAGTCAGATTACTGCAGGGAATTCACTGACGATATAGGAGTAGTGATAATTTTAACCCTATCTCGCGGACCAAATAGAGGCTTGTAACAGACTGGCTTAATAGTGTAGTAATGCGTAGTATTAATCCAGGTTCACCAATAAATGCTGTCGACTACATTTGCAGCCCAATACGTTGTATAATCTGTCGCGGGCGCCACTTATCTCGGATTCCACTCAATGCCACAGAAGCTCCGAAGACGGACGAAAGGAATGTAGCGGATTGTATCTAAGCCTGCACCTGTTCTGCCTCAAGCAGTGGCGCTCACAAAAGACTAGTGAGGAAGATGGTCAACAGACGACAGTACATGTTTTACCGGGGACCGATCCTGGAAGTGCGAGCATTCATTGGAAACTGTAGCATCCTGCGGTCTCACCCACGTCCTGAGGACCGGTTCGCGAGAGTCGAAAGAAAGCTGCGGCAGGTTGCGCAACGCAGGCGCTCCTTCCTGCGTGGCTTTCCAATACTCCTCCGGAAGCGCCGAAACAGCCCAATTCCGACCGGTAATTGTCGCGCTGAATCGCCCGCCCTCCAGCGATTCTTGCCGCTTGTAGAAAACTTCTCATAGCTTTCTATGACAGTGGGTAATCATTTATTTTGACAAATTCATGTTATGGATCAGTTACATTTTACTTTACCTCTCCAGAGTTAATGTGTCACAGACTTTAGGCATGCATGGATTGACTTGCAGTAGACGTATTATTTTTATACTTCTGTCGGCCTTTAGATCTCCATCCTTACATTTATCTATGTACAACTTATAATCTTTATTTCTAAATTCCTAAAATGTCTTCGCATTTATTTTTAGCTCTTTTAAATGGACCGGATACACCATTCTTCGTTTGGCTATGTGGGAAGATAGAGCTGGATAGAAAAAAGATTCAGAATTAGACATTGTGTTACATCTCTTTAGAGCACTCGCATTCGGGAGTACAATGCCGTGTCCGGCCATCCTGATTTAGGTTTTCCGTGATTTCCCTAAATCGCTCCAGGTAAATACCGGGATGGTTCCTTTGAAAGGGCACGTCCGACTTCCTTTCCCGTCCTTCCCTAATCCTATGAGACCGTAGACCTCGCTGTCTGGTCTCCTTCCCAAAACAACCCAACCCTCTTTAGAGCAGTTAGTAAATTGCAGAACAAAACAGAGAGAGAGAGAGAGAGAGAGAGAGAGAGAGAGAGATGATCGGGTGGGGGAGAGAGAGAGAGAGAGAGAGAGAGAGAGAGAGAGAGAGACAGAGAGAGAGAGAAAGAGAGACAGACAGACAGACAGAGACAGAGACTGCGATAAAACCGTAAAGTACAGCAGAAGTGTTGATGTATAATGTGGACAGAGCTATTGCCGAATACTCGAAATAATAGTGGTTATGAAACAAGTACAAATTCGTTAGTTAAGAGCATACTGTTAACCTTCATACATAAATGTGCAAAGCACTAGTAAAAGCAATCTCTGAAATTGGACCTACTTTACAGGAAACGACGTGTAATGAAATACTTCAGCATAGCGAATAAATTTCTTCAAAATGTGTTCTCCGTACAGGTGGGAAATAATCATTGCGTAGCTTGAATGTCAGCATTTAGGTAATTGCCTGTCATTATTTCCTAGAAATCCAATTGTAGACACTCTACGGGACTTTTATCTTGCGTCTTTCCAGTCAGGGCCGACGGGATCTCCCAGCCAATAATGTCATACGATCATTTCATTTCATTCATTTAGGAGGCAATAAGCAGAGAAGTGTACACTGAAGCAAACTGCCGTTCTTCCTTTGGGGTCTACAACGATCTCCAGTATGTTTCTTCCCACATTCTTTCTACAGTTCTGCCGTATTTTTACAAACTTTCAGTCAAATATTAATGCTATGAGAAACGTACTTTCAGTGTACATGTACTATAATCATGGCGTCTTTTTTAAGAAGGCATTTCTGTAGCACTTACAGGTGTATCGTGCTAGCGCTGACAACGAACGGATCATTCAGATCCTACTGTCGGCGCTTATAGGGTATCCATGCAAAAGAACCTTGCCACTGGACAAGTGAAGGCAACAGAATACATGTAATATCCAGACTGCACGTCAAGGTGCGCTATCGCTTTGTCAAGTAGACATCAGAGCAAAATCTCGCCCATCGGACTGTCACCGTACACATGCCCATTTAAGAGAAAGCTTCTGCAGTGTTCTGATGAACTAGTGAGCTACACACGGTGAGTTATTTCCGAATCTGGATATGTACTCACGGTATTTTTGCCAATTTCGACGAAATTCTATTACTAATACTCGGTGTGTCATGAGCAGTACGAGGACCAACACTCAGACACCAGTAAACTGCAGGGAAGACAGGATAACACATATTCCGAGAACGCGACTTCCTTTACAATGAACGGAAAAAAATTAGTCAGCTGAGACATGAGTCAGTTTTCGCCTGGAACCAAACTTCTTCGACAGATAGGTGTCGAAGGACACCTTCCTGCCTCTTCATTCTCCAACCATATTGATTTTATCCTCCCCTTACAGCAGTACGAGACTGCCGATCTGAAAATTTTGTTAATGTATGTTCTTTGTACGATTATAATGTACCAATTATCACTCCTTCTTTAACGTGAATAATGATCTTTATTCCGTACAGTGATTCTATAACTCTGAAAAATACAGAATTTTACTCTGCCTAAATGTCGCCTAACAATATACACTCCACTAAAGAGTAAAAGCATAAAATTACTTTCTTTTCCTGATGACAAATGTTACTTAGTAGACTCTAAAACCTGTGTACCTCCTGAGAATTTATCAGCAGGTACTAAAATTAAACTTTAACTTCTTTCATTTCTGTTTGTGAGTATCAGTGCATGACACAAATCCTACTAGTATATACGTAAAATTATAAGGACGCCAGTGATGGATACACTGTTACTTGCCCATATATAAGCTTTTATGTCCAAAACGGCTGCTAGTGTCACTAGCATTACTAAATTTTGTATCCATAATAGTGTTAATTCTAACATAAGGATCTGGATGAAGAGTATTTAACATTGTTATTTGAATGACGAAACACTTGTAGCTTGGTCATGTCGATTTGATAGATGACGAACTTGAAGGAAAATCGTATCCGAATGGATAGCCGTGGACATTAAAACCCCGCTTTCGGAACTGGAAAGTGGAGTGCCACAAGATCGAATCAGCCCGGCGCATTATCGAAGAGGGCCGAGGTGGTTTTTAAGATGTTTCCCACATCCCACTTGGTGAATGCCGGGCTGTTACCCAAGTCCCGCCTCGTTTACGAGTTTTGCAGATATTTCGAAAACCTCCCTCACTCCCACATTAATAACAGCACTACATGCCGTTGGGACACGCATATTCCGTCTCGGAGGGGGGGGGGGGGGTGACGGGATGGCTATAGGAAAGGCATCCAGCCATCCCTCCTTACCATACCTTCCCTCCCTCACTGTCGGCCAAAAGCAAACAAAAAAAGTTTGAAAATCGTCTTTTGGCAAAACATTATAGTAGAGAATACTGTACACCATTCTAGGAGTAATTCCATTATATGGCCTTTATTTACTTTAACATCAGTACTGCTTTCACAAACTCGAGGACGATCCTAATTGTCTGCCACCAAATAGCTCCAGCGTGCAGCCTGCGCATTGTTATACTCTAAAAAGAGAAACTATGGTCATCAGCAGTGACTTATTTCGCTCAAGCGATGCTGTTCTAGCACACTTCGCCTGCACCACTTAAGAGGCCTACAGTAGTAAAGAAAACAACAAAAGAGCCAATCAATGCTACTGTGAACATCGCATGCTCACAATGTGTGGCTATAGTACTGGAAGCTGTCCAAGATAGGAGAATTAACTTAAAACTTTTTGTACATGTTAAACTAGTCATTTTTACATTTTATTGCGTGAGAGTCAAGAAAGGCAATGTTGTAGTTACGAAAGAAAAATGACAAAAGTTTTCTAGAATATTTACTTCGACATCGACGCTTTCCTTCCTGCGTCTTAATCAACGGACTTCCGTTGGCCAGACTTCACACGATCAGTTTCTCCACGCAAGAGAGCCAGCAGAGCAGTCCCTGCGTTTTAGCCATTTCGTGCTTCGGTGCGTACTCTGGTTATGCGACACTGCAACAAAATAAACGGTCACAAACCGACTGAATCAGGACGGTGTGCATACTTAAGGAACAGCAGGCAATGAACAAGGGCAGTCGTCCCCGCTGCAATAATGCAGGAAAGTAACGAGGATCGAACTCGGTGACTCCGAGGTGAAAGCCATTTCCATGTGGAACCGCCTGGCACAAAGCAGAGCCCTTCCGGCTCCACCGGTGCTGGCCAGCTCCTGCTTCTTCGCGCGGGGAAAGTGGCCCCGATCACGGAAAATAAAAGCTATTGACGACAGTGCAACACACTGACTTGTAGGAAAGCGATCCGGCGCGGAAAGAGGTGTGTGAATGGATCTCGGCTCTTTTTGCCGTGGAGCTCCACAAAAGACGTGCCGACACTCTTGAAAGGAGGTGACTTGACAGGTTTCCTGAATGGTTCCTGGCGGACAATTACGCCGCTAGCTATATCGACGCGGAGCAAGTAAAAACAGTTGCGTTCGCCAATTTTTGCTGCCTGACACTTGCTGTACCCTTGCCTCCCTTCCAGGAGAGAAGAGTGCCAGACGAGGTCCTAATGGTAATGGCTACTTACTAGCGTCTTGAGTAACCACTGCACGCAGTACGTACACAGCAAGTCGAACTCAGCGAAGTATTGCCAGATCTCCACGGGTATCTGAAGTTGTATTGTCTACAATATTTCCCACTGTTGTTGAAGGGTGCTTGGCAAAGAATTCACGTGACGGAGAGCCATGGGTCTTAGGGGGCTTGGATAAATCCCTCGTCGTATACGTGTGATCAAAAGTATCCGGACACCGCCATAAACACACTTTTCTCATGTTAGGTCTAATGTGCTGCCACATACTGCCAGATACTGCATATATCAGGGACCTCAGTAGTCATTAGACATCGTGAGATAGCAGAATGGGGTGCTCCGCGGAACTCGCGGACTTCGGACGTGGCTAGGTGACTGGGTGTCACTTATGTCATACGTCTTGTGCGCGAGATTTCCACCCTCCTAGGTCTAATTTTCCGATGTGATAGCGAAGTGGAAATGTGAAGTGACACGTACAGCACAAAAGCACGTGCAGGTCGACCTCGTCTGTTGACTGACAAAAACCGCCGACAGTTGAAGAGGGGCGTAATGTGCAATAGGCAGACATCTATCCACACCATCACACACGAATTCCAAACTGCATCAGCATCCACTGCAAGTACTATGACAGTTATGCGGGAGATGAGGAAACTTTGATATCATGGTCGAGCGGCTGTCACACATCACACCGATAAATGCCAAACGACGCCTTGCTTGCTGTAAGGAGCGTAAACATTGAATGATTGAACAGTATAAAAACGTTGTTTGCAGTGACGATTCACGGTACACAATGTGGCGATCCGACGTCAGGGTGTGGGTATGGTGAATGCCCGGTGAACTTCATTTGACAGCGTGTGTAGTGCCAACAATCGTATTCGGAGGCGGTGGTGTGATGGTGTGGTCGTGTTTTTCATGGAGGGGGCTTGCGTGGCAGTATCACAGCACAGGCCAACATTGATGTTTTAAGCACATTCTTGCTTCCCACTGTTAAGAGCTATTCGGAGATGGCAGTTACATCTTTTAACGCGATCAAGCACCTGTTCATAACGCACGGCCTGTGGCGGAGTGATCGCACGACAACAATAACATCCCTGTAATGGACTGGCCTGCACAGAGTCCTGACCTGAATGCTACAGAACACCTTTGGGATGTTTTGGAAAGCCGACTTCGTGCCAGGCCTCACCGAGCGATATCGATACCTCTCCTTAGTGCAGCACGTCGTGAAGAATGGGCTGCCATTCCCCAAGGAACGTTCCAGCACCTGATTGAACGTATGCCTGCGAGAGCACAAGCTGTCATGAAGTCATTCACAGAATCCTCAGAGAGTCCTCAACGCTTAGGACTCTTCTGGAAGTTATAGCCTTTGTTGTGCGATGTATCTCGTCGGATGAACTGGTTTCCATATTTCCAACGAAGTCGTCGCTAATCTGCATAGGCCCAGTTTCGATATGGGCAAGCAAATTCATCTATTCTGCCTATGCTTCGTCATTATCACGGATGTAGACATCCATCTTCTTTTTCTGAAATCAATATATAACAACATTCGCTGCGGTGGTATGGTAAACACGAGTCTGGTTGACCCTTGATTCTTTTACATCGTGAGCTGTTAAACTGCGACAACTTCATTGTCTATGTTCACCTCAGATACAAATTCAAAATGAAAATTACGATTTAGGCGACCGTTATTTTTATAGAATATTATTTGGTAGAGTCTTTCTCTCGTTTATAGGTGGTGAGCGGTTTCGACCCGATGTGGATAATCTTCGGACCATGCTTCAGCGGTGACGTGTGGGTACGATGACACGAAGCAGGAACTATGGATACCATCCAACGAGTTTCGCTAACAGAGAAGTCATTTTCACTTTTCACCACGTGTTGGGACAGCAATGAAACGCCTGTTCAGCCCCTCACTACAATTATTTTTGCCTTACTGTTGACTGTTAAGTAATTTTAGAAAAATCCATAATATGAGCCCCTTGTCACTGTAACAGGCAGCCGCAGACTTCCTTCCCGCAGATAGTCACTTGCGGTCAAGGCGTTCAACCGAGAGTTTACATCGCCATCGTAGTTTTGTGACTCGAGGGCTTACGACGTCTTTGTTACTTCAGAGCGGCCTGTCGCACCTCTTCAGCTCTGCAGCCTGGTCTCGTTAACATGTCTGCCCGGGCAGGGTGCAACTCGCGATTGTGTTAGAGGACTGATGACCTCAGATGTTAATTCCCACAGTGCGTAGACCCATGTGAACCATTTTTTGAGCAGAATGGTTCAATTGGACAGGCAGTACCACCATTCCAGAGCGTGTTCTTATCTTTTGAAGAATGCATAAATATACTTATTCGAATTTCCGGTAGATCCTAAATTCATCGAATGATTTCCTCAACGACGTAAAATGCATTGGTGAAATAAGAAGAACTATTTTGTTGGTTTCAATGTACTTCACAGCGTACGTGGTACACGTTAGATAATCAATCAGTTTCTGAAAACAAAGCACTATTGAAAAACTTGAAACGAACGAAGCGAATCGTTTGATACGAGATGCCGTAGAAGATTAGGTAGACTCAGGAGGTTCTTAGGAAGCAGCCGAGGAAAGAAACACTCATGAGACGAAGAGACAGACTAACAGGATGTGTTGAGACATCAGTGACTAGGTAAAAACTGTAGGAAATGACAGATATTGGAAGATACACAGCAAATTTAAGAACGTCAGGTGTAAGTGCTACTCTGAAAATCTTGGCGTAGAGAGGAAATCGTGGCGGGAAGCAAAATAAAATTAGTCAGAAGATCGATGATCTGAAGAAAGTAATAAAAAACCAAGAGTTTCCAGGACCTATTATGTAGCCGGCCCTCGCAGCGGCTAAGTCCGTTATCAGCGCTCTTATGGAAACAAGGTCATGCGCTCAGACCAGCGGAATCATTCCGCTGTGAGCTATATCTGCAACAGCAATGAAGCACTATGCCTCGTCGTCGTGTTTATCGTCAGCGGCGCCATCGCATGCCAGTCTACAAACACATAATAAGCCTGGAGAATAAACTTGGCACAAATGGAACTGCTCAAAGAGTCATTTTGAATGGACCGATTTTTTTCCGTGGATGTCGAGTTAATTTCAGTCTTGACGTTGCCACAGGGAGTACTCGAAGTGGATGGTTTACTATTCCTAATAGCAGTTTAGCCCATCCTTACTTCATACATTTGCATTGAACGACAGGGAGAAGAACAAGTTCATCGAGTTGTGGACAACGTAAGCAGCAAGAATCAGAGTTCGGCGAAGTGTTAGCCAGAGCAAATGCAGGTCGTCGTCAGCTCGGCCTGGGCACGGTCAAGGCCGAGAGCGGCAGATCGCGGACGTGGTGGGTTCGCGCCGGGATGGGCCGCGGGCGGCGGAAGAGAAACGGGCGCCGTGATGAACGCGCGCTGATTAAGAGTGAAACCAGCCGTCACTGCGCGACCGCGGCCCGCGCTCCCGAGTCCCGGCCAACCCCGCGGGCGACGGTCGGCGGCAGGCGGCTGGCGGCTGGCGCACCCTGCTTTCTCCCGGAGGCCGTCCGGTGCGGGGGTGGGGCGTAACAACTGGCCACACTCTCGATACACCGAAAATCAAGCAATAGCCCGCCTCCTAAAGTACGAACTTTTCCTAGCGGATCTGCTGCTGTTTATAACGAAGCCTCGATGAGAATACGGGTTGTTGCGAAATGTTATAGCTTGTTGTACAGCTCGGCAGCTCGCCCTTAATCGAAAGAAATATAACGTACTGCATGGAAGTAGGTGGAAACACTCGTTCACAGGACGGGCAAAATAAGACTGGCCTGGAAAAAAATGTCTTCCTTCTTAAGATAAGCACCCCAACTTACGTCATCCTTACCCCGCAGCAGATGAAGTTAGTTGGGTTGCCTAAATTAAGGTGTAAGATTTTCTTTTTTTTTTTTTTTCATTGCTGTTTTGTTTTGCCAACGTTTACTTCGCAAGCTACCGGGTGGTGTGCGTGTGTGTGGGAGAGAGGCGGGCGATATATAGCTCTCAGTTTCATCCCCCTCTCTACAGTCCCCACCTACCACTCAAATCCCACAAGGTACGCGAAGCAAAATTTGTCGGTACTCCCCCGTAAGGGCCCAAATTTCTCAAAATTTAACGTCGTGATCCTCGTCCGATATTATATATTGTAGAAATAAATAAGTTTCTTTGCTCATTTTGGAAGGGGACGCTTTCTTAATTTTGTGAGCTATGCTCTATGTGATGCACTTCAACAGCCTTTTGACGTTTCCTAATGCAATTTGTTGACCATATGCACTACACTCTCAATTGTTCTCTTCTTTGAATATTTCCTGTTTCTTGTGTCAGGACTGCGAACTTTTAAACAATACACAGGTATTACCGTGATCTTTTCGTGTCTTCAGCATAGCTGTCGATTCCATTTTCCGACAGAAAAAAATTTATCAACGACAAAGTTGTACGCTCGAAAGCACACCATTAATCAGCCACGTTGGGGAAACCTAGGAGATCGTAGTTGTCACGTATCGGTCGAACGACAGTGCTGTAAACGACCGTTTTCGTTCGCTAATTATACTTCCACAGGCTTCATCCCATAAAGTTTTGGATCCGCCTTTCCCGTTGCTGCATTCATGTGGTCACTAAATCGCTCTTGACAGGAATTGCTAGGTACAACCAGACTGCGTTAGCAATCGCGTAGTCAAATGATATCGAATCCTTCCTTCTGTTTACAATATACCTACTGAACTACGAACATTTACTGGCATATATAGGTTGTAGAGGCGACTCAGTAGATAAAGATTTGATAAGGAAGCTAAGTTCGTAAATGTAGCGTGCGTCGTTGTAAAATGTTTGAAGATCTGATCACTTTCTATATTCTTGCTTCACCCGAGTTCTGTCCTCTGTGGTCCACAGGAGCTGCTCGAAATGGTGAACCTGCTATTTGTTGCACAAGCTGTACCTGCGACCCTTGGTTTCATAGATATGGTCCTCAAACTCTGGTGCACGTCCGTGGAGCACCAGTCACCCTCCTACTTGCGAACCTACCTGTTTCTCGCAGCCTCTGGTGTAGTCGAACGAAAATATTATGTGATGGGCTCAACGTCCTCATAACATTTCTTGTGCAGCTCCACCATTACGTAACGTATCAGTGAATTCCGCAATCAGTGTAATGAGCGTCTGCTGAACTACACTACGTGATCAAACGTATCCGTACACCTGGCTGAAAATTACTTGCAAGTTCGTGGCGCCCTCCATCCGTAATGCTGCAATTCAATATGAGGTTGACCCACCCTTATCTTTGATGACATCTTCCACTCTCGCAGGCATACTTTCAATCAGGTGCTGGAAGCTTTCTTGGGGAATGGCAGCCCATTCTACACGGAGTGTTTCACTAAGGAGAGACATCGATATCGGTCGGTGAGGCCTGGCACGACGTCAGCGATCCAAAACAGCCCATGGGTGTTCTATAGAATTCAGTTCAGGACTCGGTACAGGCCAGTCCATTACAGGGATGTTATTATCGTGTAACAATTCCGCCACAGGTCGTGCATTATGAACAGGTGCTCGATCGTTTTGAGAGATGCAATCGCCATCCCCGAATTGCTCTTCAACAGTGGGAAGCAAGAAGGCGTTTAAAACATCAATGTAGGCCTGTGCTGTGATAGTGCCACGCGAAACAACAAGGGGTGAAAAACACGACTACACCGTAACACCACCGCCTCCGGATTATACTGTTTGCACTACACACTCTGGCAGACGACGTTCACCGGGCATTCGCCATACCCACACCCTGCCATCGGACCGCCGTTGTGTACCGTGATTCGTCACTCCATACAACGTTTTTCCAATGTTCAATCGTCCAATGTTAACGCTCCTTATACCAAGAGAGGCGTCGTTAGTCATTTACCGGCCTGATGTGTATCTCATGAGCAGCCGCTCGACAATGAAATCCAAGTTTTCTCACCCCTCCCCTAACTGTCATAGTACTTGCAGTGGATGGTGATGCAGTTTGGAATTCCAGAGTGATGGTCTGGATAGATGTCTGCCTATTACAATTTACGACCCTCTTCCGCTGTCGGCGGTCTCTGTCAGTCAACAGACGAGGTCGGCCTGTACGCTTTTGTGCTGTACGTGTCACTTCACGTTTCCACTTCGCTATCACATCGGAAATATTGGACCTAGGGATGTTTAGGAGTGTGGAAATCTCGTGTACAAGATGTATGACACAAGTGATATCCAGTCACCTGACCATGTTCGAAGTCCGTGAGTTCCGCGGAGCGCCACTTTCTTTTCTCTCACGATGTCTAATGAACTAAGGTCGCTGGTATGGAGTACCTGGCAGTAGGTGGCAGCACAATGCACCTAAAATGAAAAACGTATGTTTTTGTGCGTGTCCGGATACTTTTGATAACATAGTTTATATATCTGTAGTCTTGGAATCCATCACATAGCGACCAGTAGACTATTGATAAGTAGGGACAGGCAAATTTCGGGGGAAATGTTAATGCGGAAAATCGAATGAAATTAGCGGCTTTTAGTGAATTAACGAGAAATCGACCATTTTTACGAGATATCCCGAAATTTTTAATTCTCCATTATGAATAAAGTGTTCGTAACTAATAGTTAATGAATGTTAAAATTACATTCACATCTCCTCAAGGTTGAGGTTCGTGTATGATCTTAAAATTGTAGTTGAGTTCCCACCTAACGGACTTTCATGTGACAGTAAAAACAGCAGCAAATTCGGCAAACAAAACCATATTTGTTAAAAAAAACTCTGAATTTGGTAAAGACACCAAATTTGTCAAAAAGCAACACCGAATTTGCCAAAACCAACACAGAATTCGTAAAAAAAACAACAACACTGAATTTGCCAAGGCAACATCGAATTTGAGAAAATAAACAACACAGAATTTGGCACTAAATTTGGCAGAAAGAATATGGATACAAAACAGCGAATTCTGCCAAAACGAAACACCGAATTTGGCAAAAAATAAAACCGAATTTTGTCATAAAGTAACAATTTTTCCTGTCTCTACTGCAAACCAAATCCATCTGATTTTCATCGATGCCAGTGGTAATTATGTTCTGAACGAACAGTACACCTTTGATGTACAGCGCGAAGTAAGAAATACCATCACGTGTAACAATAGACGTTGATCTAGCTAGCTACTGGAACCTACCGAATGGTGTATTGGAGAAGGACATTGAGCTGGTGCATATCTTTACAAATTGCGACGTTAAAATAGCTGACGTGTCCATAAACTAGCGCGCATAGCGACAGCTGCTGTGAGATTTCACCCGTGTGTCACTTTCGGAAAGACCGGCGGCTTATCTGAGGCTCGTAATGGACGGCGCCAAATTGCTCTTCCCCGGTAAGTGGGCTTTCGCCAAGCAGCATGGGCAGCACCTAATTACTTCCGATGCTCTCTGAGAGCCCCGGGCTGCCGCCCATAAAAATCAGCGGCGGCGGCGAGTAGCGAGCAGCCGGTTCACGGGCCGGCGCGCTCCACTGTCTGAAGGGGGCAACGGCGGCCACCTACCAGCAGAAACAAAACAAAGACACTCGCGAGAGCTAGCCGTCGTCGGTGGTTCGTGTATTACGAGGGCCTCATCTGCTTCTATTTCTTTTTCTTTCGTCTTTTATATTCACGGTCCCGTCACATTAATGTGACCACCGCCTATGTTCAGCGTCAGCGTGCAATAGGCACTCACAGACGGCAGGTGGCAACACTAGCTTTGGTGGGTATATAAAGCGTTACAGCGGGAGCGCGGAAACAGCACAGTAGTTTTCGTAATATGGAAGCTTAGCGGTTTATCTGACGTCCAAAATGGCACGACCGTTCACTTTTGGGCCAAGGGTGGCTAAGTTTGTAAGCATTTCGCTCGCCAGCGTGGTTAAAATATACCGTGTATGCCAAAGTGGCGCTGTCCAAAACCTGCCCCTAGGCAGCTGTGGTCAACAGTGGTGAACGACGGCTGCGGAGATGTGTACGGGAGAATAGACGTGCAACTGAAACTTCCTGGCAGATTAAAACTGTGTGCCGGACCGAGACTCGAACTCGGGACCTTTGCCTTTCGCGGGCAAGTGCTCTACCAACTGAGCTACCCAAGCACGACTCACGCCTCGTCCTCACAGCTTTACTTCTGCCAGTATCTCGTCTCCTACCTTCCAAACTGTGAGGACGGGGCGTGAGTCGTGCTTGGGTAGCTCAGTTGGTAGAGCACTTGCCCGCGAAAGGCAAAGGTCCCGAGTTCGAGTCTCGGTCCGGCACACAGTTTTAATCTGACAGGAAGTTTCATATCAGCGCACACTCCGCTGCAGAGTGAAAATCTCATTCTGCAGACGTGCAACTGTTGAGCAACTGACCGACCACATGAATCAAGGGGCTACCAAAGATGTCACCTCAGCGACCGTTCAGCGAATATTGTTGCGTGTGATCCCCGCGGCAGGCGCATAATTCTTACGAGGGTCACTCCAAAAGAAACGCACACTATTTTTTGTAAAAATACAGTTTTCATTCTGCATGTGTGAAAGTTTTACAGCGTGTAGATACATCCTTCCCGCTTGTTTTCACACTTAGTTCGACCCGTTCCATTGAGTGGCGTTGTCACAGCATGTCTTCAAGGTGGCTGCTACACTTGACGTTCGTCAGAAGCAACGTCCTGTCACAGAATTCCTGTGCTGTGAAAACGAGACAGTGCGAAACATCCACAAGAGGTTGAAACAGGTGTATGGAGATGGTGCTGTCGATCGCAGTACAGTTAGTCGGTGGGCAAGCAGGTTACGTGATGAAAGCGGGCACGGCAATATTGAGGATTGTCCTCGCAGCGGCAGGCCTCATACTGCACACACTCCAGACAATGTGCAGAGAGTTAACGAATCGGTGACTGCTGACAGACGCATCACAGTGAACGAGTTGTCACGCTAGGCTGGGAAAGGGGAAGGAATTGTTTGCAGAATACTGAAAGTGTTGGCGTTAAAAAAGGTTTGTGCCAGTTGGTTTTCCAGGATGATGACAGTGGCTCACAAAGAAACAAGAAAAGCGGTATGTAGCGAACTGTTGGAAGAGTACGAGAATGGTGGAGATACATTTCTTGGAAGAATTGTGACAGGTGATGAAACGTGGCTCCATCATTTTTCACCGGAGACGAAGAGGCAATCAGTGGAATGGCATAATGCAAATTCACCCAAGAAAAAAAAATTCAAAACCACACCTTCTACTGGAAAAGTTATGGCTACGGTGTTTTTCGTTTCCGAAGGACTCTTGCTTGTGGACATCATGCCAAGTGGAACCACCATAAATTCTGATGCATAGGTGACGATACCAGAGAAACTTCAAGCTCTCGCGCGTTGCCCATTTAGTGCTCGGGTAAACGGCTACTTGACCAGTTTCATCGTTTATTGAGATCAACTCAACTTTACGATGAAGTAAAAAGTACACATTTAATGATTTTTTTTATATGATACAAATTCAAAACATGGGGTCAGTGTAAAATTGAACTTGGTCATGGACTTGAGTTACCCTAGGTACGTCACTGTCATCGACATTATTGCTAATTGTGCGCGTTAATTATTTTGGTCAATAAGGACGAAACATTAAGTCCCAAAGAATCAAATAAGGACGCATTTACATCTAACTGCGATGCAATATATGTTTTTGTGAAACTGGTCAAACAACAGACTTGCTACTTCCTTACCTGGTGGTAATTATAAAGTTCGATCAGAAATTTTCCGTTCGAAGGCCACACTAACCACTTGCCGATATGTCTGTGCTTATATACCTGCATCGAAACCATTCTGTGTTCTGTATTCACTGCAGCAAAGCCATTAAACGGGAACTCTTTGATCGCACCTTGTAATATTCACAAACGATAATTTCTTTAGTCGTATAGTGTGGATCCATGTTTACGGTGAATGCATGTTTGCGAGTGTATATGTGTGTGTGGGTGGGTGTATGTTTTGTGTTTCTGCATATGTCGTATTATGGTTCTTACACAAACAACTAAGGGACAGAGTCAATTCACTATCGATAAATTATGATGTTGTCCATCCTTGGTTGTGTGACAAAGCTAGTTGTTTACGGTGTGTCTTTGTCTTTTCGCGTAAGGTGTATTTTTCATTCGAGTAGCTCGTACTACCGAGAGCTTAAATTTCCTTGAACGGCGATATTTCTCTAGATATCAATCTTGAAAATGATGGGTTGATGACACGTTGAACATGGTACGTGACTGCATTCCCGTGAGGTGTTAGAATATGGTATTTTTTATAGTTATAGGACTAATTCCGTCGTATATGGAAAGGAAGTCCCTAAAGATGCTTAGCGGCCCGACAGAGGCGTAACAGCACCGTCAAGATTCGTAGCGCAGTGGGCGGCATCGGATCTCAGGTGGGTGGAGTGTTGTGGTAGCGGAAGAGAGCCGTTTACGCGAGCCCTAAATGGGCACCGCGCGAGAGCGGACAGGCCAATCTCCCGGGAACGGACAAAAGGAAAAGCGACGCGGAGGCGACGCGCACCTCGCTCCCCGCGCTACGCATTAAGGCACGAGAAAGGCGCGAAATCGAAGAGGCATCGCCCCGCTCCAGATTGCGAGGGGGGTAGTGGGGGGACGGACGTGGTACGGCAGGTACAGGTAGGGAGGGCTACGCGTGCGGCGACGCGCGCGCCGCGCCGGAGAAAGCGTGCAGCAGCGCAGCGCCGGCGCGCGTCGAGCTGGGCGTCAAGCGGCGGCGGCGGCGGCGGCGGCGGCGGGCGAGGCCCTCATTCATGTCGAGCGGAGCCGCGCGTGTTCCGCGGCCTGCTACGCCGCGCGGCCTCTGGAAAGCGAGCCGGGGGACGCACCGCCGCCGCCGCCATTAATGAGCTGATCCGACGACCTGGCGAGATGCTATCGCCGCGCAAGCTCTTATAAACACTGCCCATCGTCGAACTGCACATGCCGCACTGGCCGAGATTATTAGAGACAAATTGGCCCAATAAAAATGAGACATGTCTTGCGCAGGGGGAAAGCAGCCGCAGCGACCACGCCTTAGTGAAATCGGCGAGCTTAATTAATTTCAAATCGTGCCGCACACGCTCCCGAACAGCGTTGTCAAGCACAGGAATTTGGGTCTTGTTCTTGCGAGAGGGAGTTCTGGGAGGCTGGAAACAGCCTTTATAACAGCAACACAGGTGTTGTCAGGATAGTTTTCTTTTAATTCTGTTTTTATTTAATATTTGCGAGATGTGTTCAACAATTCATTTTTTACCTTTTGTTTCTCGCTACTTGCGACAGGCCGAAACACGGAATTTTGCTCCTCTGGCGACGTGCTACGGTACTGTGGCGGGGGGTTTCAATATGTACCAGGACCGCTGACGACCACCTGCAAACAAGCATAAAAATTAACTGCGTACCTTTGTTCTTCCGAGATGACAATTAAAACTTAACGACAGCGTCTGGTAGATAAAGTTGATGATCTGTTAATTCCAAAGTTTCAGTTTTGACATTGGTGTATGTCAAAAATCAAATGATACGATGCACAAGAAGCGACCGAAAACTTTCCGTTCGAAGGTCGTACAGTCCAGAATCGGTATGCCAATACGGCAAAATCGCTGTCAGCGTGGAGGCAATCATCAACGCCTTCTTAAGAGACCGAAGCAGAGGTAGTCAGTACTACAGGACGGGTCATTGAGTGTCTTCACTTGGGTGGCGTAATTTTTGCGTTACGATCTTTGCCAAATGGGACGTGCGCTATCATGAAGCAGCAGCACGCGTCGTGCACCATTCCACAACGGTGGTTTTCGACAGACACGCCGCTCCATACACAGTTTTCATTCTCTCATGGTCCGCCTCCATAACTGAGTGGTCAGCACGGTGGAATGCCATATGAGGGACCAGTGTTCGATCCCGGCAGCGTAGGTGTTTTTCCGCGCTCGGGATCTGGGTGTTATCTACACCATCAGTTCGACCTCGTGGACACGCAAGCACCGAAATGGCTTCAATAATAGGACCTGCACCAGGCGGACGGGCTTTCCACAGGTGGAGCTCCCAGCCTAGTCACACGCTTTATCATTATGATTATTCTCCAATAGACGTACATCGGTCTTTGCCCTTCGGCTGCCAGAAACAACACGATGTTCCTGTTTCGGTGTAATATTTTTTTAAATCTCATTTTCTTCTGTAAAGTTCGTTGAATTTGATCGAGGCGGACGTCCGATGGCTCCCATTTAGGTGCTTCGTTGATCAATTCACTCAGTTTTTTGTCACAGAGGGTAGCTAACCCTCTGACCGAACTCGATGAGCTACCGTGCCGGCGTGTATTCGGTGATAACGTCGCCAAAATTCATGATTCCGCATTTACCGCACGCACGTCGGAATAATACGAATACCACCCTAGTCCCTTGCATACATGGCGGTGTTTATATACCCGCATCGGAGTTGCGCTGCCTTGGATACGCGTTGCAGCAACGGATTACATGATAAACGTTAGTCCACCATACAGCTGCGGCCGAAGTGGTGACTGGTCGTAGGGAGACAACCAAAGAAGATTCTTTTGAAGCGTATCTGGCAACTCATTGATGAGTTTAGACCACTTTCAGTTTGATGACAAACTGATCCAAAGATAAGTGCTAGTAGCACAGCTCAATCACTATCGAACTGAGTGGAGAAAATCATTTCGTCTTTATGGCGTCTGACACTGATTGCCTCGCTTTTGGCTGTAGACAGTGCTCTACCTCCAGATCTTGCAAGTACGCTGTATGTCTCGGGAGGACGTCTCCGTCGGCCAGAGTGGCCGAGCGGTTCTAGGGGCTACAGTTTGGAAGGATGAGGGTTTCGAATCCTGCCTCGGGCATGGATGTGTGTGATGTCCTTAGGTTAGTTAGGTTTAAGTAATTCTAAGTTCTAGGGGGCTCATGACCTCAGAAGTTAAGTCCTATACTGCTCAGAGCCGTTTGAACCATTTGAGGACGTCTGCTGAAACTTCCACTGTGCTCGCAGATCTCGTTCTCGCGTCTGACGCTCCGGCCGTGCTGTTTACGGAGAAAGCGAGCTGAGCGGGCAGATGGGCGTCCACGTCCCGTGCGACTGTCGGCGGCGTCGCGCCCTGCTCTCTTCCGCGTCGCGATTCAGGAAAGGGGAGCCGCGGCGCGCAGGGGAGTGCGGCCGCTCGGGTGTCGCCGCACACCCGGAAGGCGCGCGGCGCGTTGCGTTCGGCCTGCCGCAGGCGATCTAATTAGCGTAGCGCTCGCTGTCCACCGTCCGGCCGCTGATTTACGAGGCGGCTGCCAGCCGGCGGCGGCGCCACACCTGCCACTCTTCCCCTCACACCGTGTGCTCTGCTCAGCATGGCGACTGTAGTTCTATTCTTATGCGAAACCCATACGACTGTTCAAATGGCTCTGAGCACTATGGGACTTAACATCTGAGGTCATCAGCCCCCATACGACTGTGATTCTCCCCATATGTAGGTTCACCTCACCCCAGTTGCTTTGGAACACTGTACATAGTATAGATCCGATGAACTTGTAACTCTACACCGCTGGTGTAGATGACAGCAGTGAAGTGGTGTGTATCTGTCAGTCGATTGTACTGATCAGGGCGATAGTATGGGTACGCCGCGACAGGATGGCAGAGAGGAGCTGTTGTGTTTCGACATGACCCTAATCACACCACACTGGACTCGCATTCGGGAGGACGACGGTTCAATCCCGCAGCCGGCCATCCTGATTTAGGTTTTCCGTGATTTTCCTAAATCGTTCCAGGGAAATGCTGGGATGGTTCCTTTGAAAGGGCACGGCCGATTTCCTTCCTCATCCTTCCATAATCCGATGAGACCGATGACCTCGCAGTTTGGTCTCTTCCCCCAAACAACCCAACCCCTAATCACACCGCGAATGAAGTTTCTCGATATGTTGATATATGGACGCGCAAGTGTCCACAAAAAATACTGCGCCACTCGTAGCAGTGTGAGAACAATGGTCGTAAAAATGTCCTAAAAGACAGGTGAGAAGACGAGTGTCACATCTTGTCAATAGTAATCTATTTGCAATCCGGCAGTAACTGCTCTTGATAGTTAATATATATTCATCTCCACCAGTTTCCGAGTGAACACCTCGCAAAGGCCGGCCGGAGTGGCCGAGCAGTTCTAGGCGCTACAGTCTGAAACCGCGACCGCTTCGGTTGCAGGTTTGAATCCTGCCTCGGGCATGGATGTGTGTGATGTCCTTAGGTTAGTTAGGTTTAAGTAACTCTAAGTTCTATGGGACTGATGACCTCAGATGGTAAGTCCCAAAGTGCTCAGAGCCATTTGAACCATTTGAACCTCGCAAAGATCCCACAGTGTTGAAAATCGTAAATGGGCCAAACGACACATAAAATGGACAATAGCTGTCTAGAGGTGTGCAGTGTGGACCAAAGAGTTGCAGTACTGCTTATTTTATAATGGTACTGTTCACTGCACCAACGGTGATGTGTGGAGAGTCTTGACAGGCCGGAGATGGTTCTGTGATGGTTTCTGGATGGTTTCCGTGCATTAAAATGCCCCCTCTTCCCTTATTCAGGTTATAAACCATAAAGTTTATTTCAACATTATCGGTAACCAGGTGTTGCTTTCTTCCGCATCTTCATGATGAGAATCCTGTGGACACTCCCGTCTTCCTAGAAGGCACAGGGCTGCACGCATTCATTCCTGACGTGACGAGCAGCCAGGTCCCCAAAATCCTCGACTGGCCCCCCGCTAAATACCCCTGTCTCAGTCCCAGAGAAAACGTCTGGGACTGTTTGGAACGGCGTTGAAACATTGTAATCAACATCGTCGCGCCGAGCGGGATTGGCCGAGCGGTCTAGGGCGCTGCTGTCATGGACCGTGCAGCTGGTCCCGGCGGAGGTTCGAGTCCTCCCTCGGGCATGGGTGTGTGCTTGTCCTCAGAATAATTAAGGTTAAGTAGTGTGTAAGCTTAGGGACTGATGACCTCAGCAGTTAAGTCCCACAAGATTTCACACACATTTTCTGAACATCGTCGCAATATGGTAGCTCTTTTGGAATCTAATAAACAATGAGAGCGTTTACCCAACTGTGGCGTACCGAAAGAAATCTGGGAGCCCTCTTTCTCCACGAAATGAGGACTCTTCATAGCTAGCGGTGGTGTTATGCAGTTGTGTTCGTCGGGGTGATTGGTATTTTATGCGGTGTGCTTAATGTGATCAGCTGGGTCATTAAGGGGACCCTCTGCTATTCGTTTTTAGTACACTACCTGATTGTATCCAGACATACGTCACTAACTTAGATGAAGTCTTCACTCCACAAATGAATAAAAGAGCTAAAGCAATGATGATGTGGAGGACTTTACTAGCCGGCCGGAGTGGCCGTGCGGTTCTACGCGCTACAGTCTGGAACTGAGCGACCGCTACGGTCGCAGGTTCGAATCCTGCCTCGGGCATGGATGTGTGTGATGTCCTTAGGTTAGTTAGGTTTAATTAGTTCTAAGTTCTAGGCGACTGATGACCTCAGAAGTTAAATCACATAGTGCTCAGAACCATTTGAACCATTTTTAGGACTTTACTCGATCTCCATTATTTTAAAGTTCTCAGACACGTAGCACACTTCATCTCTGCTGAACATTTCACAGGCTATTGTCGTTTAGTGGCTGATTCCTGTGGAAAGGGCAAGAGGAGTGCTGGGAGCATGAACGACGGTGTCTTCTTTAACTCGAAATCTTCGACTGGCATAGCCCACAATGTTTTATGTTGATTTTAGTAATAGTTGGGATGAACTCGTCTCCGTATATCGGGCAATGCTTAAAAATGGGATGGCATACGACAGTTAACTGGTATCTGAGTTAGTGAATATGATTTTTAGCTCTTATCTGAATTTTGTTTACAGGAAAAAGCACAAATGCATTTTAGAATATGGGAGCGTGATCAGAGAATCTCATTCTGTTAGTTTGTTATTTTGAACCTCTGTGAATCTGCAAAAGTTTCACTAAACCTACCTGAAAAGTCTGGGATATTTTGACCAATTCAATTTCACTGTAGCTACGATCATAGAAAACCCTACTACTAGAGTGCTTTCCAGGTTTCATCGCCTGTCTACTATTCACTGTTCACATTACTATAGAAAATCTATCATTTTATCTTAGTCACCTGTCGTAGATCCAGCTTCGGACAGTCCGACACCGTGTAACACTTGAAATGCGACGAAAAGATCTGACAGCGCAGAAAGATGCGTGCGATTTTTCCTTAATATATTTTGCTACTTAATGTTTCTTATTTTATCCCTTTACGTTTATAGCATCTTTGACTAAAGCTTCCTTTCATGTATAAATATATGGCACCTATAGACTGAAGCTTCTCTGGTACCGTGTTTGATACAGCCTTAGATATAAATACTGTTCTGTCATGTAATTAGAATTATATATATATTGTGATACAAATATAGGAAACAATACTTTTAAAGTAAAGGATTTTCCACATAATCTCTATATCGCGACTGGGGACCTTTAGTATTGTGCATGTATCACCGATAAAAGAAAAAAGGTATGTTGCCAGATGGATTGCTCATCGCAAAGCGTATTTGTGAACATACAGTCTGAAATACACTTCGACAACGAAGCACATTACCAGTTAAATTTGTGATCCCACCAAATCAAAACCACAGCAGACACTCCCATCTATTCACACCATATTGCAACACGCGGAGAAGCAGTACTTTTGAGAGATGTTGTGAGACATAGAATAAAAGAAAGTATTTCCATCGAGCGAGGTGGTGCACTGGTTAGCACACTGGACTCGCATTCGGGAAGACGACGGTTAAAACCCGGGTCCGACCATCCTGATTTAGGTTTTCCGTGATTTCCCTAAATCGCTTCAGGCAAATGCCGGGATGGTTCCTTGCAAAGGGCACGCTCGACTTCCTTCTCCATCCATCCATAATCCGATGGGACCCCTCTCCCAAATCAACCAACCAAGCACCCAAAATATTTCTGTTGTTCTGGATCTGATGGTAAAGACTTTCTAATGCAACCAGAGACAAAAATTAAATCAGTTTCTCGAGATAAGATATCGCAATTTGATACTTATCGTTTCCAGTAGTGCCTCACTGCCGGCCGAGAAATATTTTCCTTTGCGCTGCGGTTGTAGGAGCACTAAGAAGCCGTTTCATTAGGCTATACATAGTGGGAGACAGCAGCTAATCCTGGCTGATCTATCTGAGAAAGGGAATTGGGTACGCGCGCAGCCGCTACTCTAAGGTTCTTTTCGGACCAGAGTGAGCGCAGACCGCGAGAGTTCATTAAGTGTGCTGAAGATACGCGGCCTTGTCGTACTTTCTAACGTTGGAACGTTACATGAGGTCGCGGAGGACGAGAGAAACGGTTTCTGAACACAACATTTTCCCATCTGCTAGTGGGCGGGTGGACCCATGTCAAGGACTGCTGCCTTTCGCCGCGAGGTCCACAGATTACCCTGAGATTCATGATAGACGCGTCAAATAACTAGTCGCTATCGAACAGAAACACAAACTAAACTTCGAAGATATTTTAGAAGCTGGTACCATGTCAAACATCGGGTAATATTTTATCTCGGGCTGTTATTCTGATTACCTATATGGCCTTTGTTCGGAAATGCCGCATGGAGTGGCCGTGCGGTTTGAGGCGCCATGTCGCGGATTGCGCAGCCCCTCCCGCCGGAGGGTCGAGTCCTCCATCGGGCATGAGTGTATGTGTGTGTGTGTGTGTGTGTGTGTGTGTGTGTGTATGTGTGTGTGTGTTGTTCTTAGAAAGTTAGTTTAAGTAGTGTGTAAGTCTAGGGACCGATAACCTTAGCGCCGGCCAGTGTGGCAGAGCGGTTCTAGGCGCTACAGTCTGGAACCACGCGACCGCTACGGTCGCAGGTTCGAATCCTGCCTCGGGCATGGATGTGTGTGATGTCCTTAGGTTAGTTAGGTTTAAGTGGTTCTAAGTTCTAGGGGACTGATGACCTCAGAAGTTAAGTCCCATAGCGCTCAGAGCCATTTGAACCATTTTTTTGATAACCTTAGCAGTTTGGTCCCTGAGGAACTCACACACATTTGAACATTTTTGTTCGGAAATATTCGTAGTCTCATACGGAAGTATCACCGCTGTTATTTACGTTGCAGCAGTCTGCTGGCTTAATATTATACAAACAGGAATATCCGCACGAAACGTCTGGACGCATCACAGGTCGATCCTATCACATGTAACGGAACTATCAAATTACTTCGGCAAAGTGGGTTGTATCGTCGGTACGTATCCAAGTAACAGGACACGAGAGGCGACTCAGTGTGTGGCATGCAGGTAAAGTAACCTAAAGTGTCTTTTAAAACAGGCAACAAACCTTGTCTGAAACACCGCAAACCTACTGTTCACTCCTGCAACCTGTTGCTGCATTATTCAGCATACAGTGGGCCACACAAATTAAGCACTGCATGCAATGCTCGTATTCTGACCACTCGCTGTTGCTTCGTACCATCAAATGACAAAATGACAAACTGTGCCTAAATAAGGAGTAGGGAATTACCAGAATCTAGTACAATGCTAATTAATGAATTCGTCAAGCTGTAAGATATGTTTGCGACTGCACACGAAAACCGCTATAATTCTTATCGGCTGCACCCCTGATGAGACGTCTTACACTTCTATTGACCGTAGGCAGTTCACAAAACGGTGACAGTAAGACTAAATATATCGTCTTATGAACACAAAAATTACAGTTTAAATAAGTACAAATACTGCTTCTTGGATTTCAAATCCCTATGAGTGGCGGTAACTCAGTGAGTGGCTGCTATTTTATGGGAAATCCCACTGCAAAGGAAGTATGGAAAGTGCTAACTAAATTCAATATTCCTAGATTGATTTAGCATAATTGTGAATTACGAAACTCACATGAAAGAAGAAAAGAATTTAGCGTCCCGTCAATATGAGGGTCGTTATACATTAGTCAGATACTGTGAGGTGGAATAAAATAACTATGAAAACCCCGAATAATGATGGCTGAACTACGATGTGAAACCACGTCACGAGACTGCGAATTAATGTCTTTTCTATTGTAGCATCTCGCTCAATAGACTTGTATATGAGAACTCGTGGCGTCCGGTCGTCAGCTGGAAGTCTTGATATATAATTTCACAGAATCAAATCAGTTTAGAATCACTCAGCGTAGTTAGTTTTCTCTTTTGGCTACGTGGGTCAGGTGCCCTTCAGCAATGAGGTCGACTATGAAACACTATCCTTATTCTATAAAATTTGCCACTATTGACTAGAAACGTTCAATTACAAGAAAACTGAAATGTACCTTTATAGCAGCAGCAGGTGGAAGCTACTCTGTTGTGAGTCCCTGTGATGTTAATGAGTCCAAAGTCTGCACCGCCCGCGGCTTAGTGCTTTGGGTTGGGACTCCAACGTGATTACGCGTGTAATGAGCACTGTCGCCTGCTCAATCTCGAGAAATAGCCTGTCGTATGAGACTCCAGACGTCATTACGCCTAAATAACGTCCTAAACACGCAGACAGATTAGTAAGCCCAGTAATACATAACGCTATTTTTCAGTTGGGATCCGCCAATATGACCTCCTCCCCGTAATAGCGGGAGCGGAGCGGCCAGCTTTAAAACCTACTTCATATGTTATGCCGGATCAAATCGCAAAATGCAATTACCAGCTGCCGAAAGCGACGGAGGACGAGGCTGTTTGACCTCTCCTCCGGCCGAAGCCTTGCTCCATCAAGACAAATTACCAGGTGCGCCAGCCCCGTCTGATTGCTGGAAGGCGCTCCATCGGTTCATCTCTTTAGGAGACCGGGAAAAGAGGACGCCACTGTCCCCTACGACGACTGTTGCCTTGTGCACATAAACGCTCCAATCGGCCTCGCAGATGAATGGCTTCCACTGCGACCGCTTCATCCAATGGTTTGATTTCTCTGATGGCCGGATAATGAAAGTTACAAAGCACACGCGGCTACTAGTTTTAAGGGCGAAGTTTCAACACACGATAGGAAGAAATCGAAGGAAACGGCTGCCAGTCAATCTGTAGCGAGCGAGGCAATTTCGATAAGAAGCAATGATGCATTTATTCATTCTGAAATGAAACGACGAACCAGAAGCCGAGCATTAAGACGTCCGAGGGGCCTCCAGCGGATCGTCTCTGTTTCTGTGCCTCACTAAGTTGCCCACTGAAGTTCCCCACTAAGGTACTTTAAATTTCAGTGCCTTCCTGCTGGAGTCTTTTGTAATTACACCAACCTGTGTTCTGTTAGTGAGCTACGTGTACAATCTGTCTCCTGATAAGTACTAGGGTAATTAATGAGAGTAACTTTAATGCGATGTTACAACTTTAAATTGGACGAATAATTTTTGTGATATGTACATACATAAATTCAGCCTTTGACTACTGTGATGAAATCCTCCAATTCGTACAATAGTGTTCCAATATTTTATTGTTGCAAAAGCAGTCGTTAGTAACACTTACTACAAAATGTTTTCGTTGTCTTAAATGGTTGAAATGGCTCTGAGCACTATGGGACTTAATTCTGAGGTCATCAGTCCCCTAGAACTTAGAACTACTTAAACTTAACTAACCTAAGGGCATCACACACATCCATGCCCGAGGCAGGATTCGAACCTGCGACAGTAGCGGTCGTGTGGTTCCGGACTGTAGCGCCTAGAACCGCTCGGCCACTCCGGCCGGCTTGTTTTCTTAGTTTGTAATTGTTTCCCCTACTGGTCGCTCACGTTGTTAGCAAACTCTTACTGGATATTTTAGTAGAAATTGTACCAATTCTCTCCTCTTAAATGTTCCCATTCATCGAAAGTAAGGAAGCTGTGTTCTGGGCTGTGTAATTCAGAGAGATGCTCCCAGAGTTCTTTGCCGACTTTTTCATTTTAAGACTTCTCCCTAGTTTGTGTTATCCGCTGTCTGAATTTTAACAGCTTTTTGAACTATCAAATCTCGTACAGTTTAGAAAAGAAGTTGTTTTGATCGGAGCAGTGTCATTCGTTAGCGAATTTCTGTTTCCCGGTGTCTTGCCAGTGTTGAAAACCCTTAGTTACGTACAACTAAATTCCACGCATATCATGGTTCCATTAATTATTACCTACTATCTTCCGTAAGTGATTAAGTACAAACTGAGAATTGCGAATCTCATAGCTACAGCTGATCTATGTTTCACACAGGAGCAGCGTTCGTTCATTCGCCACTTGAACGTTTTTGTAGAGGGAGCACGAGCTCGGATTCGGGAAGGATTTCGGTAAACTTAAAAAAGCGTCATTCATTAAGTTCTGCAGATGGCAAGATGTATCATCAAAAATCAACAACAACACAGGTCTGAAGAAAGGAAATATGTTCAAAATTGGTGGTCGTGCATATTGTTCAAAACGTGAATTCGAAATTCCATAGTGTACGTCTTGCGAAATGCTTGAGCTCACCGACATTTTCTCTACGGGTAATCGTTACTTTTGGAAATAAAAGCATTATCCATTTAGCTTATTTAGGATCTTTCCATTCATTGAAGTCATATGGAATAGTTTTCTGGAGTAACTATACACACAGACGCAAAGCAACCATCGCACAGAAACTTGTTATAAATATAATATCGTGTGTCCGCTCTCGAACTGAATGCAAGCAATGTTTAAAAATGTAGGACTGCTAATCACAGTTTTCCCATACATCTACTCTCTTGTGGAGTTTGTTGTGAGGAATCAGGCACGATTTGAAAATTATACTTGCTTTAATATATGCAGGAAACGATCCATGAGGCCGCAAGGAAGGTCACACTAACGTATGGCCGGAAAT